>NC_051176.1:18513135-18808198 GCF_013339695.2 Rhipicephalus sanguineus | reverse complement strand
TTGCGAGATTAAATTTTTGTTACTGCGGCCCGTTAGCTGAGGTAAGTTTGTGACCTGTGGCACAAACAGTGAAAGTGGGCTAAGCAAATCAGCGCGCCATACATTTGTTATTTGTCAGTGGTCGAAAATGAAAGGTGTTACGGTAAAATGTCGTTAATCCACCCCCCCCCCCATTTATTCAGAATATCGGATAATTCGGACGTGTTCTTTGGTCCCGGCAAGCATATGCATTCTTTAATGGTATCAAACTCTCGTTAGTTCGGTCATATATGGCCATAACCCGGTTAATTCGGACGATCCCCAGAGCGCGCCAAGCACGAAGAGCCACAAATGTTCGACTCAAAGAAGGAAAAACGGCGTTCGCGAACAACTCAGACAGCTGCGGGCCTTCATGAACGCGTGGTCTCCATCCACGATTTAGCCATAATCGCGTTGTTGGCGACCAAGACTTCGACGGCTGCGCCCACTTGCTTGGTCTTCAATTTTACTCGGCGCACGCGAACTGCGTGGGCGATATATCTTTGATTGTGTCGATAGCGACTGCGGCAACTGCGGCTACTGCGGGTGAAAGCTCCGACAAGCACAAGTTTCGTTTCGCCGCGTCTCTTCAGAACTGCGTAGCCGCCATCCGTTATTGTGCATTAGCGAGCCAGGTTTATACAGCAGCGGATGGTGCGCTGAGCAGTTTCGTTTCGCTGTGGGCGCAGGCCGCGCACGCGCCTTCGGAACTGCGTGGACGCTACGCGGCTACGTTCGTGTCTTATTTTAGCGACCACGCTTTCGTCCAGCGCGGATGCGACGCTCTGTTGCTTCGCTTTGACTTCGGGCAATGCACGCGCACTCTCACGTAAATCCAACATTGTGGAAGCTGTTGAAGGTGAAGAGTTTCAGCCACCAATCCGGGCATGCTGGCATAAAATTCGATTGCAACATTACAATGAACGAAGGATCATTTGCCGGTCATTTTCCCGGTGGACAAGTTACCGTCATGTGCGCGTTGCGGTGCGGTACGTAATAAGCGAGCGATGCAGAGCACGCTTAGTGTTAGGGCACGGCGTTACAAAGCAGATACGAAGGTCCTGGGCCAGCTGTCCCCAAGTGAGTCTTCCCGCTTGTGGACCCTGCCCCCCCTCACTTCGGAGAACGGATTTGTCACCTACACCTGCCGTCTTTTCCCGAACTGGGCGCTTCGGCTGGAAGGTGGCAGCTACGCGCGGGTCTCCTCCGTGGAACGCGTGTTTGCAACGAATGTGTTTTTGGTGAAAGCTGGTGCCTTTGTTCGTAAAAGGCTTTTCAGTTCCCCGAAGTGACATTGCCCCCCCCCCCTTTATTCCGAACTGGTCGGACGTGGAGAGTGAGAGTGCAGTGGTCCCTGGCATTGCTATCCTGGGTGCGGTGACCGTGTGTCGAAGAGACGGACCCTCCAAAGGCATGCACGTTTGTGATTGGACGTTTGCTAGTTATGGAGCTTCAAAGGCATGCACGTTTGTGATTGGACAATTGCAGTTAAGGAGTTTCCCTATCATGGAAATGAAGCGTATTTAAGGACGTCTGTTAAGTTTTTCTCAACGCCTGTCTCTCTGCGTCGGCTTCCTGCTGTTCTGGACATCCCTGGGCCTGCGGTACGACTCCCGCCGCTCAGGTCCATGCTACCCCTGAGTCCGCGTCGGCCAACGACGCCGCTCGTAACAACGGCTGTCTTAAGCCGCGGTCACATTGTGAACGAAGTCGCGAATGAAGAAATTTGCGGCATTTGCATTGCTCTTATGCCAAAGATGTACCAATAATTTACGTATTTATCAAGAAAATGCAAATGCATTGATGTAACAGACAATTCTTCATTGTTTTCTTGATGCTTTCGATATTTCGGCCTTCAGTTAATTCAAACATTTTTTTCGGTCCCATGAAATCCGAATTAAGGAGCTTTTACTGTACAGTCGATGTAATGCTGCACAGGATTCCGCTCTAGCCGAAGCTGGTCTCTGTTCCGGGTATCCTACGGCGAAAATCCGCCAGACATCTCATACAGGGTGTTTGAAGAAATGTGTCCAACCTTCTCAAAAAATTAGGAAAACGCGATATTTGATCGCTGCCTTCAGAATTGGTTTCTGTAGTGGCAGGAATTTCAAGATGGTTAAAGGAATTATTTGAGACTGTAATTAAAAAAGTTAAATTAACTTTTTAATTAGTGGAGTCAGGTGGTTGTGTCAAATGGGAGAATTGAAGTTCTTCATGCTAGAAACCCAACCCAACCTTAAGATTTTTGAAAAAGTGGCATCTAGTAATAATTCGAATAATGAAATTCGACCAAATTTAATGGCGAAACCTAAAACAGAAACATGGACGAACGCAACTGCCATATTCCTCTGAGACGTCCAAATGAGTGAATGACTTTTTCTGTAGCGCTAGGCATCTAAGATGGTTAGACACATCACTTGAGACACTAATTAAGAAAGTTAAATTCATTAACTTTTTAATTAGTGGAGTTAGGTGACTGTGTCAAATTGGTGAATTGAAGTTCTTCGTGCCAGAAAGCCATCCCAGCATGAGATTTCGAAAAAGCGGCCTCTAGTAATAATTACGAAGTAATGAAATTCAACCGAATTCGATGGCTTTCGCTGTTGAAAGCCTTTGCATTTCGTTGAACTTCATTACGCCACAACAATTACTAGAGGAACACTTTTTCGAAATCTCAAAGCTCGATGGGGTTCCTCGCATGAAGAACTTCAATTCTCCCATTTGACACAATCACCTAATCCGTTAGTTAAAAAGTTAATTGTAACTTTCTTAATTACTGTCCTAAATGATGTCCTTAACTACCGTAAGATTCATGCCGCTACAGAAAAAGTATGTCTGAAAGCCCGAGCAAATATCGCAATTTCCTGATTTTTTGAGAAGGTTGGACACACTTCTTGAAACACCCTGCCCATAAAACATATACATAGGACACTTCTCTTGAACGAGTGTTAGCATCGCGGTTTGACACTAATATTCATTATAAATCTGCACGTTCGAATATAACGAGAATAACTGAGAGATCATCTTAGATGCGAATGCATGCAAAACGTCCAGTGTGACAGACATGTGAATGAGACCCGGCGAGGAGGAGTGGCTGTGAGTGGTAATGGTCGAAGGGAATTAGTAGACGTGTATACGCGAGCATTTATGAACGGACTTCCGTGTGAACCTCATTGTCTGCCTGTGAGTGTGAGTAGAGCGGAAAGCTTGGCAGTTCATTCATTAGTACACTCATTTCAAATGGGAAGTGAGAGTATGAGTGAGTGACGAGGAATGTGAGCAGACATGTATGTAGGTACATCGAGTTTAGTAGGTGTATGAATGTCATTAGTACCCATGGGAGTGAGTAGACATATATGGAAGTACAAATGGCTGTGAGTAGGTGTATGAACGTGAGCACCGGTGTGAGTAGGCGTGAGTGAGTACTTACCACGTGAGTGGGCGCGAGTATGAACTGAAGGCGAGTGAGTAGCGATGAGTATGAGCAGCTACACTCTAAGAAAAAAGAGTCAAAGAGGGGGCACGACACCATGACTCTCTTCGGGTGTCCATTTGACCCCTTTTGGAGGTAGATGAAGAGAAAGAGAGCTAGCATTTCGGCATGAGTCACTGGAGTCTCCTGAAACGCGTTTCGATTGGCTTCTGTGATGAAGGCGCCGTCGTATACGCCATACATATCGCGCGTTTGCCGTTCGGCGCCGTTCTGGCGTCGTGGCTCGCCGACGGAGCCAGCCGGGCCGGTGCGGAGCCTCCGCCTCCTCTCTCAGTCTGCTCGGTCTTTTGGAATGCGTTGCGTCGGTTGCCTGTCGTGCAGTTTTGTGTTCGAACAAAAATGCCCATCTTCGGTGGCGTTGACGCCAGTTTCCGTGCTCTAATTACGATTGGAGTGCGGAATATTCATGGAGCTGCGGACACAGACAACGTGCGTCTGTTAACGGTGAGTGTACTGCTTTTGTAGGTACTAATTATACAGCTTTAGCTGGGCGTCTGCAGCAGCTCTGCGGAAGTTATCTGCCAGCCATTTCCAACACAAGCCTGCGCCCACGGGGCTGTCGCGGATGCCCAACTAAATCTGTCAGTTAACGAGTTTACACCGTTATGCGCGTTGCTGTATATGCTCCCATAAAATAAGCGATGCAAACAATTATCAAGGGTCATTTTTTGCTGATCGCACATTGTGTGTGCACTGCTGAAGGTTCAAGATATCATTTGAGATGCGGTTTATTCTGCTTCATAAGAACATTTACATCAACCCTGAGCGTGCAGTGTGCTTCCGCGCGTGGGAACGTAAAAAAAAAGCCCGTCTAGAGAACGCTTAGGCGCACTACATATAATGGCTTTTCTTGGCTCAAACACGTTAGTTTCAGGTACAGATATAGTACGATGCTTCCAGCACGTACGCGGTAGTCACTTAAGTTGGACACGCCTCGCCGGTAAGGCGAAAATATTTGCAGTGGCTTAGCTCGGCTATGCCAGGATACGTAGCGTTAGCAAAGGTTCAGCTGATTATTTTTACCTTTCCAGATTGTCTAGGATTATTAGCCTTCTTCTGTTCATTCTCGTACGCTGAACCGCTAATTGCCAGGCAAGTACTTCGGGATCCGAAGAGATAAGCTTCTCGGCTATTCTGCGCCGTTCAGCAGCTTTTGGGCTCTCTTTCGCCATGGCGTTACAACATGCAAACGCCAGTCAGAGGCGCTATCACGCGGCTCCAGCGCAGTGTCACACGGCGACTACACAGCGAAGGCGAATAGCTGCGCGCGCGCCGGCGCCAGTGTGTCTGCCATGGCTGCGACGTCACTCCTCTCGAATGCGCAGACCAGCAGCGGCGAGTCGCGCGCGGCGTGGCGGAGTCTGCGCGCGCGCCGGCGCCATTGTGTCTGCCGCGGCTACGACGCCACTCCTCCGAACGCGCAGACCAGCAGCGGTGAGTCGCGCGCGGCGGTAATGGAGAGCGCGTGAGATGCCGGCTCCGGTGAGCCAGCTGTGTGACATCACTGATCCTCGCGCATGCGCAGCACGGCTCATGAGGATCCACGCGAAATCCCCTTACAAAAAATCTTATTGAAAAATAATTGAAAAGCTAGTTGTCAATGTTGACGCATTGTATTGAAAAGTATTTGAATGGTATTTGAAAAGTTATTGAAAGTCATTCAGCTCACCATTTACACCCATTGAAAATTGGCCGGTGATATTTTATAAAAAAGTTATTGACACAGAAGTGATTGAATAGTAGTGAACCTGTTTTTGAATAGTTTGTGAGCTGCAATTCAAGCAGCATTGAAATTCGATGATCTAGTTATTGAAAGTAAATGTACAATATGTCGTAATAGTTGTTGAATTCTTGTACACATTTAAGTGTGATATATCCTCCTCCTGAAAGAACAATGCCTACTGAAGCACATGCCACAGTAGGCATGGTCCAAAAGGTCTTGCATAGAACCTCTTGAAGAATGTCTGCTGAGGCACGTGTTTACAAATAAATTGCAGTTCCTTGGGCTTCATAAACACTTTCGTAACTCTAATAACAGCTGCTAAGTGCCCTTTATGGGTTTATATGAGCACACAGCTATCTATAGATAGGCACTGCTGGTGTATGCACTTCATATACACTTTTCGTAACTTGAATAAAAGCTGATGGGTGCACTTTCGTGGGTTTATATGAGCACACAGCTCTCTGTACATGTGCATTGCTAGTGTATATATGCTTGCATGAAGTACTAGAGAGGCCTACACAGTGTCAGTGTTATTGTGGCAGACTATGCCAACTCACTGTGGACGGAAAACAGCAAGCTACATGTACACAAAAAGCAAAGAATAACTTAAATCAGGTCAGTTTACTTTCATTATAGTGAATTACAGTAGGTAAGGCACAACTGCACGGAGGCAGATCGCGCTTTCAATAACTGCAATAGCAAAAGCTTTTATCGCCTGTTATAATGCTTCAATTCTTCCAACCCCGCGTAAACCTGGAAACAAGGTAATCTGGGCGAGAAATAAAATACCAGGACACGGGCACATAAGTCAACTGAATGACACACACACAGACACTGGGAGAAGTCAACTTTTTTATAAGTTCCGTGACCTTTCGGTTTCTTTCAAGAGCCCAAGGAAAAGAAGAAAACGCAAATATGCGGACAATCTCTTATTTATGCAAAAACTGCAAGTAACCCCACCATCACAGATGAAAGCCATAATTTGTTTGGTGTAGCACTTGTTTCAAAATAAAAAGGGTGACTCCCACCTGCAAAAAAAAAACAGGAGAAAAGGAAATTGTTGTATCAGTTCGTACCTAGCAGAGGACGGTGTGAACAGGCGAAAACTCGATAACATCGTACGGCTACAAAGGGGCGAACATGCTACAATTAACCAGGCTGAAGCGACGCGCGGGGGAGGAACGACCACTTGAAGGCGCGCGTCCAAATAGTCAAGGCAAAGTAACATCTTGCACTAAAAAGACGCCCCACTCATGTCCCTAAAACAAGATTTTGAACACTCACTCACCATTCGAAACTATTCCAAAATAGCGCAAATAGCGCAAAGTAGCTTTTCAGAGTCAGAAACGTAGTACAGCGCTCGAACGTAACGTGTATATTATATACCTTGAAACAAGCTCCGTTAAGCGCGGCCAATACAAGTCAGTACGTTCGAAAGTGAACGTAAATCGTAACCTACATTTATATTAGGACAGTGTAATCCTGCATGCCGCAAAAAATTACGCAGTCACGTACTTCTGAAACATGTCGCGCATGTAGACCGTGATGCAACAAAACACGTTTTTCATGGCTTACGAGTATAATTGTGCACAGGTAAAGAAAATTAACTTACCTTCAACAAGGACAGAGGCCTGTAGCTTAAAGAATCCGCAAATCCAAGCAATGGTAAGCGCACATCAAGGTGATCGCTTCCGTCCCTCCATCTAAGCAGAAATGAAGATGCGACAGTCTCGCACCCAAACTGAGACGTCCATTTCTCCGCAGGAAATGTTCCGGACTAGGCTTAACTCCAGTACGCGTATAACGGCCACTAACAGGCACTCCAGAGGAACGTAGTCCTTGCATGCAGGTACACGAGTGCTGAACATGCCGCGAAGTAGCTTCTTCACAGCTGCGTTCATAATTTCCGTGAATCACGGCACTCGCAGAGCACGAACCATAGCGAGGAGGAGACTGGCGCGGCGAGCGCGACCGGCACGTTCGAATTCCGCGTACTCCACCGACGTCACACAACGACGCGGATGGATACACCGGATAGAGCACCAGCGCTACGAAGCCCGTCACGAAGTTAGGCGGTAATTGCTATTATTAAAAAAGTTACGTAAAGCTTGCTGGTTAACGACCTTCGCACTCTGCATGTTTGTTGACGCAATGCAGCACAACAAATTTATTATTCTTTTGGTGTTATTTTCTTAGTCGCAATAAGACATGGCACGCAAGCTCGAGTTCAAGCGTTCAAGTTTCACCGTGTTTCGCATGGAGCAAAGGCGTGCGTTTGCGACAGCAGAGATAGTAATAAAATAAAATGAAAAGGAATCAGTCGCTTGTACATCACGTTTCTCTGGTAGTTGTATGCGGTGAGGTTTGAGATAATGGTTTAGTTGACACCGCGTACAGGCAGGCGCTGTATTACGCGCCGAGGCCCCCACCATCCATAGGTAGTAGATACTTTACGTCATCCCCGCGATAGCGTTAAAGAGCTCGTTTCGCTAAAATTCCGGTGTCGGCGGCGGCTTTTTTGGTTGCGAGCGAAAAAGCAGCGTTGCCCGTGAGCGAAAATTCGAGGTAGATGCAAATAAAGATATCAGCCATGGGGCACCGTACATTGGCTTTCCTTGCGGAACGGTTTGGGTCTTACCGAGAATCGAAGGCAGGCTAGCGATCGGCAAGGCGATACTCACCGTATACATTGGACACACAAAATATTGTTGTAATAAATGTGCTGTTGAAGAGGGCGCAAACTTTACCTTTACAATACGTATTCGTGTGTGTGCGCGCGTGCGTGCGGATATCGCTATCGCGTTCAAGTTTAACGGTTTATCAATTTTTGTTACTTGCTTGCCTCCACGGCGGTACATAAATGGTGCCTATCCTTAAAACACTGCTTATGACTGTTAAATCCTCAAACGAATCTGCCTTTGGGGCCGCCGCGGTGGTACAGTGGTTACGGTGCTCGGCTGCTGACCCGAAGATCGCGGATTCAATCCCGGCCGCGGCGGTCGCATTTTTAATGGAGGCGAAAGTGCTAAAGGTCCGTTTACTTCAATTTAGATGCACGTTGAAAAGCCCCAAGTGTGTCATATTTCCGGATATGAGCTCTCCACAACGGAGTGACTTATAATCATATGGTTTTCGCGCATAAAACCACAGTAATTCATTAATTAAGCTTTCTTTGTGTATTCAGCTGCAGTACAGTTTCTGCGCACTGTATACCGTGTCCTAGGAGGTTACAGTTACCTGCGTGCTTCGGGTACTAAAGCAAGAAGTCAGCAATGCTTTTTGCCGCATGAAGAGTTATGTAGTGGGTCATTCGGTTAGAACTAATTAAAACGGACAGGTGAGAAATCACGTTGCCGAAGGTAGTTAGTAATATAATCCCACGCAGGGACCCCAGGCCAAACTGAGGGCCCGATCGAGGGCACTCTGGATGGCCAGGGTTTGGCCATTGAGTTCGGGGCTTCGCAAGCCTCATGCGCTTCTGAATATCAGTTACCATTGCTACATCTCTGCATTACTGTACAAGGTTGCGAAATGTGGAGTCGTATTTAAAAATAAAATTATATTTTTGTAACTTATTACATTACTTGCAGCAGCAAGTTCTGCATATGCTTAAAAAATTTTGCTTTACATTAGCTGACACATAGAGAGCGTCCGTGATGCAAGTAGTGCTGTAGTGTGATTGTGTGCAAGAGTATTTGTTGCTTGCGGAAAGTAAATGTCATATATGCCGGCTACCAAAAAAAAAAGGAAATAAACCTACTATATGCGCATGTGTGTCGGGTTTCTTAATAAGATGGCAGGAGTGCTCGTGATATTATCTGTAATAAGTTTCACGCCCACCTTCATACGTGCGCGGCCGGTCCTAAACTCAGCCACCGTACAAGATAAAATCAACAAAACATCAATATATTTTTCAACATGTACTTTTGATTGGAAAGAGTCAATGACAATTTTGTTGTCTAGTCATTGAGAAAATTCAACGACATTTGACATTTAGTTGAAAAGTCATGATTCAACCATTCGTCAATCATTTGTCAACAGTTACTCAATAGTCATTTTTATAAGGGTCAGCTCCGGCTAGGCAAGTGTAGGTAACGCTACAAAAGCTCGAGACTTTCGACGGCGCGCGTTGTTGCGGCCGCCGCCGTGCACTTCGTTTCTGCGTCACTGCGATGACGTTCGGCGTTATAACAGAATCGAGTGAGTGTACATGACTGCGGCAGCGATGTGCCCTAATTCTAGCATATAACATGTTTGATGTCGACGTAGACAGCGTCCGCGCGCGCTGAGTGTCGTTAGGGCGCTCGCACTCCAATGTGTTTGCTGAGTATTTAAGGAGGGTTACGTTTGTAAAACATGCAGTCAGTAACCGCTCACGGAATTCCCCCTCATAGGCCCTCGCTCACGCTCATACTCACGTGTACTCGCACTCACAGGCGTTCACTCACGTTCATACACACGTCCACTCTAACCCATTGGTAGACGCTCACTTTCATACTCCACCTACTGACACTCACTCGCTTTCATACTCACGTGTACTCACAATCATAGGCACTCACTCACGTTCATACTCGTGTGTATTCGCATTCAAACGTACTCACTCAAGTTCATACTCACGCCACGCCCCTCAACTCATACGTACTTATGTTCACACTCATTCCAAGTTGAAGCCATTGGTAGTCACTCATGATCATACTCACATCTACTCACACTCATAAGCACTCACTAGCGTTCAAACTCACGCCTACTCACACTCATAGGCACTCACTCACGTTCATGCTGACACGTCACGCCCATTGGTACTCACTCGCGTTCATACTTACGCCCATTGACGCTCATCAGCACACACTCAGGTTCACTCACGCCAACTCACACCCATCGGTACTCTTTCCAGTTCATACTCGCGCTCACTCACACTCATAAGTGTGCACTCACGTTTAGTAACGCCTCTGGCAGTCATTGGTGCTCAATCACGTTCATATGACGTACACTTACTCTCATACCTCCTCATTCACGTTCATACTCACGCCTGCTCACGCCAATGGGTACTCACTCGCGTTCATACTCTCTCCCACTCACGCTCATAAGTACTCACTTTCATACTCAACTGTTACACTTATGGGCACTCGCTCACGTTGATACTCTTACCTGCTCATACCCATTGGTACTCACTCTCCTTCAGGTAACACTCGCACCCACTCATACAGATAAGTACTCACTCACGCCTACTCACGCTCATTGGTGCACACGTTCACACTCGCACCTGCTCACAGCCATTTGTACTCAGGTTCACTCCCGTCTACTCACTCTGATGGGTACTCACTCACATTCATACTCACACCTACTACACTCGTAAGTTATTTTCATATCATGGCTGCTCAATCCCTCGTCACTCACTCATACTCACACTCACACCTTTGAAGCGAGAGTACTCATCAATAAACATCCAAGCTTCCGCTCTACTCACACTCACGGGCGGCCCCTGAAGTTCATAATGAATTACACTCCCATACCCAAATACTCGCGTTTACACGTCTACTATCTCCCATCTTCGATCATTGCCACTCACACCCACTCAACCTCCCTGGGTCTCATTCACATCTGTCTGTCACACTGGAAGTTTTGTATGATTCGAGTAGAATGCCATTCGCATCTAAGATGATCTCTCAGATATCCTCGTTATATCCAACGTGCAGATTTGTAATGGATAGTCCTAGGAAGAAACCGCGGATGTTGACAGTCGTTCAAGAGAAATGTCCTATGTATTGTTTTACATGGGATGTCTCGCGGATTTTCGCCGTAGGATATCACGGAAAGAACACTGGCCTCCGATAGAGCGGAATCCTGCGGAGCATTGCATGGACTATACGGTAAAAACTCCTTAATTCGGATTTCACGGGACCTGAGAAACTTTGGTATTAACCGAATACCACAGTATCGAAAGTATCAAGAAAACAATATTCAAGTGTAAATTACATCAATGCATTCCATTTTCTTGGTGGATACGTATATTCATGGTGCATATTTGTCATAAGAGCACTGTAAACGCCGCAACTTTCTTCATTCGCGACTTCCTTAATAATGTGACCGTGGCTCAAGACAGCCCTGTCTTAACACTAAAAGGCCCCGCCCCTCTCCTTATTACGTACCGCCACCACCACCACGAGCACGTGACGATAACTTTTTCGCCGGAAAAATGATCGGCACATGATCGTTCGTTTATAATAATGTCGCAAGCGAATTTATTCCAGCATACGGACTGCAGGTGAAGCTCTTCACCTTCGACAGCTTCCACTATGTTCGAGTTCCGTGACATTATCTGAAGTCAAAACGAAGCTACTGAGTGCCGCATCTTCTGTGGAGGAATGCGTGGTCGCTAATTTAGGGCACCATCATAGCGTCGACACAGTTCCGAAGGCGTGCGCACGGCCTGCGCCCAGAGTCGAAACAAAACTGCTCGGCACAGCATCCGCTGCTGTATAAACCTGGCTCGCTAATGCACTATAGTGGATGACGACTGCGCACTTCTGAAGGGACGCGGCGAAACGAAACATCTGCTTGTCGGAGTTTTCACCCGCAGTAGCCGCAGTCGCTATCGACGCGATCATAGATATATCACGACTGTTTTTGCGCAACACATACACGGACGAGATACACATAGACACCATGGGCGCAAACTCCAAACTGTTTTATTTGAAATAACGAAACGCACTTCTATCGTGAAGAACACCGACGCCCCCCGCAGGCGGACCCGAAAACATATGATAAAAACAAATAAGCGTATTCGGTAAGCCTACGTGATGAAAACAACATAAGATAACGACTACCAAATTTGATGCTGACCTCACACATCTGTAGCAGGATTAGTACACGTGCTTTTCAAGGAGTTGAATTCCATATTGTACAACGTGATGGAAGCTTGGCTTACACACTTCTCTACCATATTCTAATATTAAATGCATCAATTACTCGCTGTTTATTTTTTGCCTGTCTGTTGGCAGAAGCTTTGTGTCCGCAAAAAATGGTATGCAACCGCATGAACTGCAATGATCCACCAGATGTGTTCGTGCTAGACTACGTAAAGTGGAGTCGTGCTCCCTCAACCTGGTGTTGATACACCTTCCAGATTACCCAACATATGATCTGCCGCAGCTGAAAGGAATCTGGTACACTGCTCTTGTTTTTACAGTGAAAGCTGTTATGAGATCATTTCAATGGCCGTTTTGGCGCCATGCACATAAGTGCACATATGCCTTACAGGTGTTTAGCGAGTACTACGGTTCTCCGCAGAATGACGAAAAATTGCATGGTGGCTTCCCTTCTTCACAAAATTATGATGATTTTATAGCGTAGTGGTTCCTGGCATGTGTACTTCTATTGGTTGCCAAGGAAGCCCATAAGGCTCCCATGATCCATTTCTTCAGGCTCTCAATAAAGTTAATTCCTTCTCTCTCTCGCTCTCCTTTTCTCCGGTTAACGTATGTTATAAAGCGTGGTGGGACAGTTAAATAACGACCGGGCGTCACACAATATTAATTACGTAACTAGTGGGTCGTTTAAGGCTTCCAACCCATTACAAAGGGTCAGCCATAATTCTTCATCGTCATCAACCACCGCAACAACAAAGTGCACATAAGGCCTCACAGATGGTACCTCGCTTCTCCGCAGAACAACGAATAATGTCAACTTCCCAAAAATTATTATTTGTGGCGTAGGAGGTACGTTGCTAATGTACTGTCGACCGCAAAAGTTTGCGGGATGTGCAGCGCGTGGCGGAGCGACGGAAAACTGCATTGCTGCGTCACCTACCGTGATGCGGAGGGTGTTGAGGCTATCGGCCTCGGCGATTAGCGAGCGCGTTTAGACAACGTGCCGTTGCCGGATAATCGCGGAGGCTGCGGCCGATAGCCTCAACACCCGCCGCATCACGGTAGGTGACGCAGCAATGCGTTTTTCGTCGCTCCGCCACGCGCTGCACATCCCGCAAACTTTTGCGGTCGACAGTACTTGTATTAGTAGCCACAAGAGAGTTTATAACGTGCTCTAGAAATGCCGCTCTTCCAGCTTTCGCTGTGACTGTGCTGCGCTTTCCGCGCAGGCCTGGCGTTTTTTAAATGTTCTTTTCATGACAGGAGGGTTGCTGAATACGTTATTGTTTTATCTCGTAGGGGGCGTCGGTGTTCTTGAAGATAAAGCATAAAAGTGCATTTCGTTATTTCAAATAAAACAGTTGTGAGTTTGCGCCCGTGGTGTCTATTCTATCTCGTCCACTCTGCAAACGGGTTTGAGTCTTTTAGGGAGTTTCGGGCTCGACGCATACGTGCATCCTAAGGTACTTCGCAAAACCCCCTTCAAAAGGAGGCTTTATTTACATCCTTTGTTAAGGGAGTGATTACACGGAACTACCAGAGTCTAAGGAGGTAAATTTGGCGTTTTTCTTTAACTCATTTTGGGGCATGAACGGAGCGCATTGGAAGTTTTTGCGCTTCTTTGAGAGCTTTTAAAGGCTCCTTTTGGAGGTAAATTTGGTGTTTTTATTTAACTCATTTTGAGGGCTTGAACGGAGCGCATTGAGAGTTCTTGTGCCTCTTTTGAGAGCTTTTACAGCCTCCTTTTATACGAGGCGCAAGAGCGGTTGCAAAATGAAAAAAATGTATTTCAGGCACTATATTAGCGTTTCACGGACAATTTACGCTACCTTCATCACTAATACATAACAGACATCCAAAATTTATGCACAATTATGCCATTTGCATACAAGTACGCATAACACAGGAATCGAACTCGCGACCACACGCACCTAAAGCAAACACCACAGCATTTACACCACAGCGCCACCACTTGCTTGATTGCTTTTTTCGTGTGCTTATATATGTACCAATGTATGTATGTACAAAGCGGCTGGTAACCCATCGGCGGAACTCTGAACTTCTGTTCTTGCACCATCGGCGTGTGTTTGCGCTTGCGCAAGGTCAATACATAATTTGTGGGGCGTCATGCAGACCGACGTAAACACTTCGGCTCCGAATTGTACGGTTCATCGTGTCGTGCCGCTAGAAAAATTATAACATGTGCCCTCTTGAGTGCTTCTCCATATATCGACAAGACTTTGCTCGCCCTAAATTCGTGAATACCAGCGTGGCAAAGGTATCTTCAGATGAGCGAGCGTTTGTGCATTCCATGAGCGTTTGCTGTGGAGCAATTTTAATTATTTCTGCAGCCGCGAACTGCACACGTCCAGAGACGGCAGCGTGTTCTGAGCGGTTGGAAAGCCGCCTGCGTTCTTATATGACGTTACACACGCAGATGCCCGACTTATAAGGTCATTGTAACGCACCTACATTAAGTGCATTTAATGCGCGCGGACTGTCGCCAGCGGCACGCACGGCAGCAGCGCGCTCTGCGCGGCTGAACGATAATCTGTTTCCGTAGTTAACGCTTATTCGCAATGCCACGCTTTAGCGCGGCATACAGTGGTTCTGTATATACCTCATATTCGGGATTTAGTCGCTTTCCACACTCGAAGACTACCTACTACCTTAGAATAAACAGAGAGCTGAGCTAGTTGGTAAGTATTCATTCTAAAAATGCAGGGCGTGCAAACACGGACACAAGAAAGGAGTCAGGACACCACAAACGCCGACTAAAAACTGAAGAGACGCACAACGGCTAAAAGAAAGAACGGCACGAAAACTTATCTGCGCATGCCCATGCAACAGGCGAACCGATCAATCCGGCACGCGTGGCGGTCTACGTGAAGATAACTGTTAAGGCATTTCATTTCATCTTTAATGCAAGTTAATCGACGGTTGGCTCACGCATGCGCTACCACTATTCTCGATATGCCATGCTTCAATCATCAGGCGCGTTTCTTAATTTCTATGCCGGTACAACACTGCGCATTCATCAAATTTTGGCGTGCACTTACAATGTCGACAATGTAAAGATAGATTAGAAGGTAAGCCTCCTGTTAGCGATCTCTTATGTTCCAACAATCTCTGGTTGATGCATCGGCCCGTCTGTCCTACGTAGAAGCGGCCGCAGCTGAAAGGGATCTTATACACCACACTCGTACGGCAATCAGTGAATGTGTTGGTGTGTTTTACGAAACAAATATCGGTCCGCTTCTTGTCTTTTACTCGCTCATTCTTCCTCTGCACAGCGGCACAAATCTTACCTAGCTTATTGGCAGCCGTGAAAAAGTAACGCGTATCTACTTCCTACTTTCTTTAGCCTGTGAGAATACGCGATGAATGCACGGTATACCTACGACACGTTCTTCCTATCGCTTTCTGCAACCATGCTAGGACGTAAACACAATAGACTTCTTTAAACGTTCAGCGACCGTGGCCACTGCATCAAGAGGATACCCTACATCTAAAAGACGTGTAACCTGTGCGTTAAAGCTATCACTCATTTTGTGCTCACACGACTTCGTGAAGGCTGACTTAGGCAAGACATGGCGATGCCGTTTTTTAACAACCTTCGAGTGCTTCGACGAAAAATTTTAACAGCGGTTTCGAAGATCTAGGAGAATACTGCCAGCACACGTGGTTCTTCTGGAACGTTAGCGAAATCTCTAGAAATTGTATTCCATTATTCTGAGGCACCTCATTAGTAAAGCGCAGCCCTCCTCCATTTAATTCAAATTTTTCGCTCACGGAAGTTACCGCCTTTTCAAAGTCCTTACCACTACAAAAAATCAAGTAATCGTCCACATAAACGGAAAACCTAATAACCGAATTACCTTCCTGCAGGAAGGTAATTCTTCCTGCAGGAAGTAAATAAAGTTTTTCCAATCCAATCCAATTACTAGTATGGTATTTTCACGGCAGCAGACAGGTTTGCTTGTTCGCATTTATGAAGTTCACACTCATAACACAGAAACATGAGGACTGTGGCAAATACGTAAAAAACTGGAAAAAACTGTATCATATGTGTACTCCTTCGACCACCTGCTCATTATCTTAAACTTATTTATACAACAGGCACCTTCTATTGTGCTACTATGGATGAAAGATCACCCAATCTACGTTAGAAACACTGTGATTTCTGCTAACTTTCCGTTGCCTATCTGTCCTCTACAATGTGTTATAATGCGTCAGTTATCTGTTAAACTTGTTTGGTAATACAACATAAGCAGTTATATTGAGCAGACAGTGTTTCAGCAATTTGTTTTGCATGCACAAGTTCATTTCTTTCATTTCTATGCACGACAAGTAGTCATACTTCAACTGATACAAGAACCAGTGGCTGCAATATTTTATTGGAATCAAAACAGTACCAGTGTCATGTCAATGTAAGGATATATATATTTCTGTCGTGGCGCACACAACTTACTGCAAATACTGAACACGTGGAACAACATATACATTAGAACCTGAGCACTATACATAAATCACAGCAGTAAAGCAACACGAAAGTAGGGTGTAAAATCATATCATAATGCACATTGACATGTGCACTTCAGCGTGCCAGTATGTAAGTAGCATCCAACGAAATGGTATACCCGAGAAACTTGGCGTCAGCTTACACATGAAGGCAACTAAATTAGTACAAAAGGATCGCATCACTTTTGAGAAATATGCAACCGTGAACACAGGGAGGTTGTACGGTTTCTGTTGCGTTAGTTCGCCATATGCCATCAAACATGTCGCACATGATTGTGCAGTGAATTTTCCTGCAGAAACGACCAAAATAGACCTGTGGTGTTGACTGTAGGTCCACTTACCAATATTCATGAAAGCATTCAGCAATGCCCACAAATTACAAGGTTATCTTAATATATTGCTGTACATATTTACTAACAGATATCTGAAAATCATCGTAAATTTCTGGACGTGTGCTTGCGAACTTGCCGACATAATCACATGACGTCAATGTACCAGTACTTCAAATATGCATAATTAGTACAGCTATGTTTTCCATGTTTTCATGCCAGCCAGTGCCATCTGCAACTCAAAAGTTCTGCATCTTTAATTCCTCACTTTATGGCTTATGCATAATTCCCCAATGAAAATTATTCTAAGTATCACGGCAGCGAAGTCAATTTGGAATTTCGCAATCACATGGAGTGAACAAAATTTTCCTATATTGAGTGACTGGTGGCTTTGCACATTGGGTCCTAGGACTTGATATGTCATGAAGTTGAATAAAACTTGACCACACATGTAAAGCCGGGACTTAAGTTTATAGCTGAAACAAAACGCGAAAACAAAACCACAACACATAGGAACGAAGGGGACAGGATGACGCACTACTAACAACTGAAATAAGGTCGAAGTCTGGGTCAGTTGGTACATGACGCTGAGGCAAAAACCAGTCAAAAAGACGCCGGACAAGGGGAAGAAGTGACACACACAAGGACTGGACTAGCAACTGTGCTTTATTAGCTGACAGCACCTCCCAGAAGAACCACGGCGCATGCGCTAATCACGTAAACCCATGAAGTCAAAACCCAAAACAAGAAAAAGCAAAAGCAGAAATTGGCCTACATAACGGCCAAGAATCTACCGCCAGAGTGACAGGAACTCGCATTCCTTCTGCAGTAATGAAATAGACGTACTGCTTACACAATCATCGCGGTGCGTGTTTATATGATAAGCCTCAAGGATTTCGCGCTCCTCCTTGCCACCCCCTCTACCTAAAATCTTAACATTGGAAAACAGCGGCATACAACCACAGATCTGGCAGTGGCGGGGAAGATTAGCCCCGTCTGACGTGTTCAACGAATTGTGGTGCTCGCGCAGTCGTTCATTCAAGCATCGGCCAGTTTGGCCGATGTATACTTTTTCGCATGTTAGCGGAATCGCATACACATGTTTCGCGCAGGTAGTGTACTTGGTTTTATGCCGAATAGAACACACCGGAGTGCTAGTGTTTCCGCGAGCGACACGTGAACACAGCGCAGAAAGTTTGCAAGGCGCCGAAAGACAACATCTACGCCCTGTCTCAAAGCAACTTTTTTCACATTATGGGAAACCTTATGTATGTAAGGCATCACTACAACACTCTTGCGCTGGGAATCAATTGGTTCTGGACGTCTATTCGCCGGCCTTTTCACCTTTTGCAGCAGCGTTTCTGCTACAGCTGTCAGGACCTGCCGGGGGAAACCCGCTGCTTCCAAGCGCTCAACCTGACAGTCAAAACTCGACTTAACGCAGTGGTGGCAACTCTTCTGCAGTGCATTACGGAAGCAGTTACTCGCGATCCCTCTCTTAACAATTTTTGAGTGCGCGGACGAGTAGGGTAACAAGGATTTCTTGCTTCTGGGAGAAAAGCACCAGCACAAATGTCCATCATCCCTAAAAGTAAGCAAAAGATCCAAAAACCTAATGGAATTGTCCACCGGAAGTTCATGAGTAAAAGATAGGGCGTTAGAGCAACCTCGGAAGTAACTGAGAACTTGTTTTGCCGCCAGTGTGACGGTGTCATTAGATGATAGCTTTAAAATGATCAAGAAATCATCAACATATCTAAAGATATGACAAACACGTGAATCATGAAGAGAGCCCTGAAGCAGGTTGTCAAACTTGGCTAAAAATATCTGGCAAAGAATCGGTGCTACGCACGCCCCAATACAAATTCCTTTTTTCTGTAAGAACTGCGAGCCATTGAATTCCACGACCGTGGAAGAAAGATACATAGTTAACAGTTCAAGGAACGCGTCAACGGACAACCCACAGGCATTTTGAAAGGAAACAGGACCATTCTGATCAATCAGTTCACGCACAGCTAAAAACAGTTCACCATGGGGGATGCTATAAAACAAGTCCTCTATATCAACAGAGAACGCACCATTGGCGCCTGGGAATCCTTTCCTGAGCAGCTCAACAACACCAGAGGAGTTCGCTACACTGTAAGGATCCTGCAAGGTCAAGGATCGCAGATAGCGCTGCAGAAACTGGCCCACAACTTTCTGCCACGTATCCGCCTCTGTCACAATAGCCCTCAACGGGCAATCCGGCTTATGGGTTTTTGCGGTGAAAAACACCCGAAGTAGTTTGCCTTTGCAAGAACTCACCTTCTGTGACAAGGCAACCAGATTGTGCTCCTTTAGGAAGCTGACCACAGAGGACTTCAGTTTTGAAGGCTTGTGTTGTGAAGGCAAGAAATTCTTAGCAATGGCTTCCGAGGCTTTTTTACCAAAGCTTCCCGTGGGAAGAACCACGAACCCCCCTTCCTTGTCCGCTTCAAGTAGCGTGAGGTCGTTGTCAACGAAATGATTCACAACGCGGTGAAGCGCCCCCGAGCTCTTCTTGGGTCGACAGTCGACACCTTTGCAGAGAGCATCGACTCCTTCGGACAAAACACGCTGCTGCTCATCCTTCTCAGCCTACTGAGCTACACGACGTACACTCGCAAGAAGTTCATGCCCACTGATTCTTGGCTCCAAGCTGAACTTGGGGCCCTTCTGAAGAAGGTTATTCACAACTGGTGGTACCGAGGCTCCCTCCAGAAAGGTAACGCTGTCACTGTGGACCTGTGGCCGTATTTTCTTGGGTAAAGACCGCCGCACTTGATGCCATAACACCTCAGTAGCTTGGCTTGCCATGCGACGATGTTCTTGCAGGGAACGGACGCCAGCGGAGTCACTATGCCCAGAAAGGCACAAAAATCGAAGACAATCATGCAGGAACCGCACCTGTCTCCAGCACTCTGATTTCCAGATCTTGGTCATACGCTTCCAGTGGCCCGAAGAAGGCTCCAATAACCCGAAGAAAGCAACAAGCTCCTTTGGGGCCGAGGTTACCTTGATGCAATGGGACAGAACTCGGGCTCGGCAGGTGATGAGCGCAATGGTGCTAACACACTTAATGGCCTGGCTTCCGGAAGAATGCACATTTAGAAAGGTACCCAGCGAAGAAGAAATTGGAATTCAATGGCCAATTCAATTGGAATTCAATGGCTCGCAGTTCTTACAGAAAAAAGGAATTTGTATTGGGGCGTGCGTAGCACCGATTCTTTGCCAGATATTTTTAGCCAAGTTTGACAAACTGCTTCAGGGCTCTCTTCATGATTCACGTGTTTGTCATATCTTTAGATATGTTGATGATTTCTTGATCATTTTAAAGCTATCATCTAATGACACCGTCACACTGGCGGCAAAACAAGTTCTCAGTTACTTCCGAGGTTGCTCTAACGCCCTATCTTTTACTCATGAACTTCCGGTGGACAATTCCATTAGGTTTTTGGATCTTTTGCTTACTTTTAGGGATGATGGACATTTGTGCTGGTGCTTTTCTCCCAGAAGCAAGAAATCCTTGTTACCCTACTCGTCCGCGCACTCAAAATTGTTAAGAGAGGGATCGCGAGTAACTGCTTCCGTAATGCACTGCAGAAGAGAGTGCCACCACTGCGTTAAGTCGAGTTTTGACTGTCAGGTTGAGCGCTTGGAAGCAGCGGGTTTCCCCCGGCAGGTCCTGACAGCTGTAGCAGAAACGCTGCTGCAAAAGGTGAAAAGGCCGGCGAATAGACGTCTAGAACCAATTGATTCCCAGCGCAAGAGTGTTGTAGTGATGCCTTACCACGGCCGCTGGATGAAAAAGCGCACGGTACGGCCTGCCGCGTCGGGCGGCTTTCTATGGGAGAGCGCGTGTTGGCCCTAGTTGCAGTTGCGGCCGCTGCGGCGCGACGGGGCGGGGAAGGAAAACGGGTGCCGGCGGCTCCGTTGGGGCAGCAGCCGCAGCAAATTAGTTGGTGGTGGTCACAACAGCGATCTCCCTCAGCTGTCTAAGCGGTTTTTTTTCTATCTCATCTATCGCAGTCATGACATATGCATTCAGTTGAGTCCGTTCGCGTAATCTGGTTAAATAGCCACTTAAATTCCGTGTACGTGCCGTGCTCGGCATTTTTTTTTTCAGGACCAACTTTTTGCTTTGCGTCTGAAAGAATATTCCACAATGCGCGTAGCAACATTATATGGCGCTGAATGTGTGAAAAGTGGTTGTTATATTTATGTGCGTGTAATGAATGCGTCGTTTTGTTATTTTTAACATATTGATTTCCGTGACATTTCTTCAGCACCTTTGAGTTTCTTAGCTGACAATGCTTGACAGGTATTATTTTAAACATCTGACAATACACGTTCATGGTTCTTTATACACAGGAAGTGCACGTAAAAACATATGTTGAATCTTTTTCATGATGTCTGATACATGATACTGTGCCGAGAAGTAATTCAGCTTCGGATGCTTGATACTAGCGAATTCTACAAATATAGTGACGCATTCCTCGTAACTTTGTTGAAAAGGCTGTGGAAATATATATTCATTAGAAGTGGCTTGCAAATTTCTTGACAGTTCTTAGCAGGGCAATATGTCATCAAATTGATGTATATATAAGGCCGATCACTGGAGGCCGATGATGGAGACTGCCAGAAGACAATCACGTTGGTGTGCAACGAAGATTCGCCAGTGCCTGTACAGCGGTTAACATCAAAGGACCCAAAACGAAAGGTTTTATGGCCTGCACAGACTGGAAGTAGACAGGGAAGCCAAAATTTGGGCTCACAAGCTGGAGGGCATAACAAAACAATAATTAAAATAAGAAGAAACAGAGACAAGTATAAAGAAGCGTTTACCCCCCCCCCCCTCCCCCACTTTTTTTTTTGTTTACCGTATAGCTGTCAAAGCGACCCACCTTAACTTTGTCCCTGTGAGTCGCTCGCAATGTGTGTGTGGCTGCCACGTATATTTGTTTGAAATGAAATCTTGTCGTCGCCCAACAGCCGCTTTTCTGCACATTTTTGTCTCCGCATGTTTCGCTGAGGTAAGTTTGAGTCTGTGCCCCGTATCGCTAATGACCACAGACAACCCAACTTTCTGAATAAAAGGAATACACGTGCTTTTCATGGCAACCAACATCAGTACCACATGGCATTGCGGGGCAACGCACGCCACCGCAACGCGACAGCGTTCGGAAACAACCGGAACCGATGGCAAAGGTTGCCGCGGGCTGAAAGGTGGGAACTAGAAAAAAACGAGAGATAAGAGAAGACGGGAAGGTGGTGTTTGCAACAAGCCGCCGTTTGCAGCTAGCAGGGATGAACCCTGAATTCATAATAAGTAAACTAACTTCTCACATTTTGTCCAGATTTTATGTTCACTGTTGAATTCGTTACACGATCATGAAAAACGGCGTGACGAGAAGAGACAGAAATACTGAAAACCGCAGGAATGCAAGCAGTTGTGTTCGTGTGTTTTTCGGCCCTTTTCATCACTCTTTCCGTCTGACCCGTTTTCATATTAATTAATCCGTAACAGCTCGCCCAATTGTCAGTATTGAAGATGTGTCATTGAAATTTCAAAGTGATTCGAATCTCCTTCTATGAGATGGTCACACAATAATTATGATAAGCATTATTTCATGGCAGCTGCATGCGATGCCGTATCGTATGTGTACTATAAACATGTTTGGAAGAAGGAAGAAGTTTATCTTATTTTGTGTCAAATAAACAGTGGCCGCTGCAGTTTCTGAGATCACTTTTTCAAAATGAAATGTTAAATCTGAAGCAGCATACTCAGAGCCAAAATACAGAATTTCGATGCATTAGGAAAGGTGCAGCGCCTCCAGGTTGGTTAGTTGTGGTCTTCTAGGACACCAGAAAAATATGCCCACGCGATTACTTCCGCAAAAAGCGATTGGTGCGCGAAGTTGCATCTTGGGCAAGGCAAGAACAAAAAATCCCAAGCGCTGCAAGTATTACAAGAAATATCGGTAATTAACTGATGTGTACACGCTAGATGGATTTTAGGAGAATATTTCGGGCGTAACATGAAGACGCACGCGCTCAAGCATAACTGCCGCAAGCGCGCCGCGCATGTGATCCCGCGGGCGTCCGCGAAACCCGTCCCCCCCTGGTGGCGCCGCGGCGGTGGTCCGGGAAACTAGGCCCGTCACGCCGGTTTCGGAGCACGCGGCAGGCCGTACCCGTGCGCTTTTTATCCAGCGGCCGTGGCCTTACATACATAAGGTTTCCCATAATGTGAAAAAAGTTGCTTTGAGACAGGGCGTAGATGTTGTCTTTTTCGGCGCCTTGCAAACTTTCTGCGCTGTGTTCACGTGTCGCTCGCGGAAACACTAGCACTCCGGTGTGTTCTATTCGGCATAAAACCAAGTACACTACCTGCGCGAAACATGTTGTGTATGCGATTCCGCTAACATGCGAAAAAGTATACATCGGCCAAACTGGCCGATGCTTGAATGAACGACTGCGCGAGCACCACAATTCGTTGAACACGTCAGACGGGGCTAATCTTCCCCGCCACTGCCAGATCTGTGGTTGTATGCCGCTGTTTTCCAATGTTAAGATTTTAGGTAGAGGGGGTGGCAAGGAGGAGCGCGAAATCCTTGAAGCTTATCATATAAACACGCACCGCGATGATTGTGTAAGCAGTACGTCTATTTCATTACTGCAGAAGGGAATGCGAGTTCCTGTCACTCTGGCGGTAGATTCTTGGCCGTTATGTAGGCCAATTTCTGCTTTTGCTTTTTCTTGTTTTGGGTTTTGACTTCATGGGTTTACGTGATTAGCGCATGCGCCGTGGTTCTTCTGGGAGGTGCTGTCAGCTAATAAAGCACAGTTGCTAGTCCAGTCCTTGTGTGTGTCACTTCTTCCCCTTGTCCGGCGTCTTTTTGACTGGTTTTTGCCTAACAACTGAAGTTTAGCCCGTGTTTGGCTTTTTTAGTCATGTTCGTGCACTTTCTGTGGATGTGTGATTATTTATTCTTGTAATTTTTTCGTATTATGTGTTTATATCTTTCTATGGTTTCCATTAAACTTCAGTTGCTAGCAGCGCGTCGTCCTGTCCCATTGATTTCTCTGTGTTGTGATTTTTTTCGCACCTTTTTTAACGACGAGTATACACCAACTCGCTCAACTCTCCCGTTAGAACTTAAGTTTGCTGAATAACGCTGGCTCCACTCAGTCTCTTTTCAACACAATGCGAAAGTTAAAAAATGCACACGATATCGGAAAGGTTGCACACAGAATTGTGCATAACACTCAGCCTCAATCCCAGTGTTTTCTCAAATGCAGTAGGATGTACGAGATGTTCTACATAGTGTATAGTGAGGCACCGTAGAGTGTTCTCGCAATCGTGGGGTTCCAAAGGAGGCACTTGCCCCCCTAAAGACACACCAGCACTTGGCCTCACCCAGGCTACACCAGTGCTCTCCCGCTTACCCGGCCGCTATATTACACCAGCTTGCACCCCCCAAGACAAAATCCTGCCAACATTCATGCCCACAATAGACTGTCTTGAGCATAAACAGGTCGGCGAGCAACTATTGCTGCTTTTGCAGAAGTGTATTGATGAAAATGATACAAAAAGAAGCCCAAAAGTTTTCTGCATCCATAAAATGAACGTCTTAACCACGAATGTCTTAACCAGACTGGCACTTGACTATCCTTATTGCAGACGTTTTGACAAAACACAAAATATAATACAAAATCAAGATACTGCTAGTATTTCCTTGTGAGCTTTTCACTTAGTGTACAGAGGGCGAAAAATACACGCAAGTAAAAAAATACGAAACAACACCAGAAGTGTACTCTTGTCATGTTTACCGTCATTAGGGTAGTTTTTCATGTAACTAAAGTAATCATTACAAGTGCACTTTAAAAGGGGTGTGAATGTTGGTAAGGTCTTGTTGGTCAACTGCAGCTACTCTGTTTAGGAATTGGGCAACTTAGTATTGATTCATGGCAAAAAAAAACGCCAGGCCTGCGCGGAAAGCGCAGCACAGTCACAGCGAAAGCTGGAAGAGCGGCATTTCTAGAGCCCGTTATAAACTCTCTCGTGGCTACTAATACAAGTACATTAGCAACGTACCCACTACGCCACAAATAATAATTTTTGGGAAGTTGGGAAGCACCCACCACGACATTATTCGTTATTCTGCGGAGAAGCGAGGTACCATCTGTAAGGCATTATGTGCACTTTGTTGATGCTGTGGCTGATGACCACGAAGAAATATCGTAGAGGCCTTTGTAATGGGTTGGAACCACTCAACAACCCACTCGTTGCGCAATTTGCATTGTGTGACGCCCGGTTACAGAATTCGCGTTTGTGTGACGCCTGGTTGTTATTTTACTCTTCTACCACACTACATTACATATGTTAATGTGGTTCCTTCCCGACATGAAGTCTGTATAGGGTCTTTTTGCAACGCAGTTTCAAGCACTGGCATGGCCCTGAGATAGAACACAGGGCTCCCACGCAGAGGGCCCAGGTTCGAACCTCGTTCCATCCTGGAAATTTCTTATTTCCTTTTTTTTTCTTATTTCGTGCGATAGTGGTTACGGACACCGGCGGTGGCGGCAGCGGCGGCGGCGGACAACTACGGCGCCAAAAACGGCGTTGAAATGATCTCATAACAGCTTTCGCTGTAAAACAATGCACTTCTAATCAGTATAAACTAAGGCCTGGACACAACAACAGCACTTTCACCTTGTCAGAGTTTGTTAGCAGTCATAATACTGTGTATTGATCATAAAAACTATCTCAGCATAATGCAAAACAGCAAAATAGCGAGAGGGAATAAACAAGGCGATTCAACAACTTGGTTCAAAACAGATTCAACTGACTTGTATCAATGCAATTAAATTAGTGTTGCACATCTCCTAATGGCTAAGAATACGCACATGTAACCTTCGCAAGTTCCACTGCTGATATGTGACTAATGAAATTGCATTGCTTTTATGCCGTCCAACGGCTGTTCATTGTTTTCTGTTTTCACTGTTTTCTGGTTTTCATAGTTTTCGCTAGCGCAAATATTCACCTTTTTTGATTTTGTCACTATGCAGTTCACGTATGTGTTTTGCCTTTGAATGTGCACCTGTTTCTGCTGCTCTGTCTTTTATTTTTTTGCTCAACAGTTCCTCATGCACTTCTCAAGCTACCATTGTAGCTTTTTGCTCAAGGCGCATTTCCTGTATTTTGCTGGGATAAACGTTCATTCATTCAATGCTATAAAATGCATGCACTTCACAATACACACTGTCACTTAGCAGATGTCTGTCGTTCATTATATCGCTTTAACGTGATTTATCTTTTCCAGCTAAATGAATCCAGATTATGACGTTTATGTGGCTAGATATTCTATTTTACTGTACCTTGATACATATGTATGAAGGTACAGTGCATATATACTTTAATATGGTATTTCAGGAGACTTGTTGTCGAAAAGTCTTCTCACTTGCTGACAATCTGTGCTTCGGTGGGTTCTCACAGTTGCATGGCGGCACAAGGATGTTCAGGGTAGTTCACAGTATCCAAGGTAGATGCTGCAAAACGAGAGTGCACGGATATGTCACACGTCAACGCGCACAAGTTGACTCCGAGACGAAGGATCAAGAGAAACAAATGAAGTTTGAGAACAGAATAAATAGAATACTAAGTTGGCCTTTATACACATTTCACCACATCGTAACGTGATACCCGCAGCCTTCTTTTTGCTTTAGTGTATATACCGTGAAAGCATTCTGCTTCGTTCATGCTTTCGCAAGCAAGAAAATTATATCGTGCAAACGACTTTTTCAGAGTGCAATCGTGCGTCGATTGACTGGTCGTGCGAAGCACGAGCTATATTCACAAGAATTCCAAAAACACGCATCACACATCGTCGCTATGTGATCTTAATTACTTTTTTCTTTGCTTTTCACTGAACTTTTCACGCGACGAAGTGTGCTGAACGACACATAGAGGTGCCTGAGCAACGATAAGACGCGCAAACAGAGAGCACATAAGTATTTCCTACCATTTTTGTTCCTGACAGTGCCGAGAACGCAGAGTGCCCATCATCTGCTTGATAATACACAGCGTCACGCTTGCTTGAGTCGACGGGCCGTCGCGATTATCTCACTCGCAGTCAGGGGCGGCGCCAGGATTTTTTTACTGGGGGGGCAGCCACGAAAAGCGAATTCCTTCGGGGGAGGGGCCAGGGAGGTGGGGAACTTATGCGCTGTGTTTTCACTATGTTTTACTCCCTTCCTCTTTCCTCTCCTGTTTTATAAACGCCTCACTTATTAGATTGCAATGTCCGAGATATAAAATCTCGTTAGATGGCACATACGCTTCCTTCAGTCGCTCAAGGCTCCAATAAACATATACGGTGTTCTGCTTAGGTAAGTGCAACGTAATAGATATCGAGGCCGCGCATGATCAATAGATGCCAGTCATTGCTCAGTCCCAACGGTTCTGTTCATTGCAATTTCTCCCACCAGTCATCCAGACAGCGGCTGCCTCGATGATTTACATGTAAGCTTACATCATCTGATGACTTGAGGAGTTGGCTCACATCGAGATAAAATATTATCTGCAAGTTTTTTTCTCGGTCTGAGTCAACTCTTACAAGATAAATCATCGAGGCACTCGCCAAATTACGTACAGCTGTGCACAAGCGAAATATCCATTTTGTTGAAACTCAGTGCTGCGTTTGTCTTGTGCCTGTTAGCCGTCGGTACCTGCGCTGTTCCCCTTCACTGTGTTTTGCGTCAGCTACCAATCAAAGGATGTGAAAAGCAAAATGTAACATTTATTTATGTACATTCACTACAATCTTCGAGAACACAATAGGATACAATTGCTCGGTGGCTGAAATGTTAACAGCAGCTTGACTAGGCTGAAGGCCCACGTTCTAAACACGTCAGTGTAAATAAGATATTCGAGCAACGCAGTAAGATAAAAATTAATATTTAGCATGTTTGCACAGCAGTGATTCTGCTAATAGAATGAAAATTTATATACTGCATCGAACAGCGCATACACAAAAAGCAGTACCAAATAAAGAAAATAAAGCAGGTAACCAGCAGCAATAAAATAACACCAGTTAACCTTACATCACTATATAGTTTCTAAAGAGTAATCTCACAGCATCAGAGATAACTAACACCACTAAGTAAGGTTCATATCAATTCCAAGTTTCCTAAATACGCGCTAGATAACAAAAAAAAAGTCACAGTTTCGCCGCAAGGCCGAAGCAATGAATGCGATAGCAAGAAACTAATGCTATATGAAGTGAGGCTCGCCAATGGATACACTCAGTTTGAACAGCGCTCCTGTTGCAAAGGCAGCCGAAGCAGCGAAGGAAACTAGCGTGCTTCAAGTGTCGAGCTGTGACACATGATAGTTCGCGCTCATCTTCTGTTTGTTCGTTTAGCGGCGTCCCTTGAGCTCGAGTGGCTTCCGTACGCTCCGTAACATGAGCGCGGACATCACGGTGAAAGCGTGAAACATCCCTCTTCCCCTCAGCACAAGAAAACCGCGCGAGCAGACAGCGGAAGGGCAAGGTTCTTCCTGCGCAAGTATAAGAAGAAGCGAGCGAGCTCGCCGACGACTTTTAAATGCGCCTGTCCCGCTCCTAACGCCATCTCGCTGGTAATGAAGAAACGCCTATAAGCGCAGCCGTCTCTGAGTCCGTCCGGCGGTAAAGGGTGCGTATATAACGCTCGCCGTTACCTACGTGGAGGATCTGCGTTTCGTGGCGTAGTGGCTAGCGCCACTCGCTGCGGAGGAAGAGGTCCCTGGTTCGATTCCGCGCTTCGGAAGCATTTTTCTGACTTATTTTTCTTTGGGGCTTTTATATATATATATACATACTTATACATATACGGTGCATGACGGCGGCGACGGCGACGGCAAAATCCAGCCGAGACTGTCCATATAATTGCTATCGCAATAAAACGTTAAAACACCCTTCTTGCGCCGCTTGGTCGTGCAAAGCGTTGGAAATGGGAAAAGAATAACAAAAAGCTATGTAGCAAAAGAATAACAAAAATAAAGAGAGGATATATTTACAAAACTAGATCACCATAGGCATGTCAGTCATTTCACATCTGGCTATACAGTACACCAGCTTTCGCAAACGCAAATGTCAGCTCTCCGACTATACACTGTTCATCAGACAAGCTAGGCCATCGAAGCAGCCTCGGACAGCACCCTTTGCAGTTTGTTTCAAAGCGGGGACAAATACCAAGAAAGTCCTCGAAGATTTCGTCGCTACCACAGGTTCTAATGCCTGCGCTGTGACAGCACACCACAAACCACGGCGGGGATTATTCTATGGTGAAGCGGGTGTTCTGATACCGGTATAGGTTTCACTCCTATGTGCTCGTGCCCGAACAATTTTCCCACGAATGCACTGCAAAGGAACAATAGGGTTTCATTATGCCAGCATATTAGTGTAGACGTATACGTCGATTACTGTGCGCAGCATCGAACATGTAAACAACACGCTGAAGATCTATCTTATTGGAAAGAGATCGCTCGACCGCAAGCACAGATAGGTCGCTCAGACGGTTGTTGGTCATCCTGCTGCGAAGATAAGTCTTCAGTCTTCGAAGGCATGAAAATGTGCGCTCGCAAGATGATGACGATGCCTGTATCGTCACAGCAATAACACCTAGCTTGTGCAGTTCGTGGAAGGCTAGCTTATACTCTCCCAAGACAGTCACCAATAGGCCTCGTGCATTGCTGTTTCAAGCCGAGGTGACAGCGCCCCCTACCGTACGCAGCGGAAAAGTTAGGATGGGAGCCGGTTGCTCGGGGGCGCGCCGGGACGGTAAGCGCGTCGCTAAAGTCCGGCATTTTCTCTTACTGCTGCGTGCATGGCTGTCACAACAGCTGCAGGAACACCGTTGGCAAACGACCGCCTGTAGATTTCTGCCGGTTCCCACAGAAATTACACGAAAATAAAAGAAGTTAACTTTCCACCAGAGCTGAGCGGCGTGTAAACAACTCGTCGAACTTCGTCCATAAATGATCCCACTTTCATTCAACTGTTATTATTTCTTTGATTTGTGTACACAGACATAGCAGGACAGAGAGAAATAAAGAAGGAGCAGGCTGCATGCCGTCTAGAAAACGCCAGCGTATTTCGCTCTGACGCGTGATCTCGTCGTGTCTGCCCGAACGGCGAGCACTGGCAGTCAGTGCGGAAACAGACACGCATTTGCAACGTCCCTGGAGAGAAACAAAAAAATAATAATAAGCTCATCGCCACTCGTACGTCGTAGTCCACGATTTTCATTTGCACTATGCGCTCCTTGACGATGTGGGAAGTCTCCGTCGCGTTCAGGAATTTCTTCTTTCATGCCGCACAACGTGTACCACTCGCGTACAACTTCGAGCAAAGCGACAAACAACTCATTGAAGCACCTGTCCACATCTTCAATCCTACGACAACCGCAGAACAACACACGATGGTTCCTTCTCGCAGTCATGCTTACGCAAGAGCCGTCGACGCGCTCTTCTAGCAGACGACACCCAACAAGAGATTCATGGCGCTTCGCACGGCCCGAAATGGTGTGTGTGGTCCGATGGGCTCCTAGTGCGGTTTCAAAGGGACGTAGCAGCACTAATTGTTACAGCGAAAGCTGTTATGAGATCATTTCAACGGCCGTTTTTGGTGGCGTAGTTGTCCGCCGCCGCCGCCGCCGCCGCCGGTGTCCGTAACCACTATCGCTCGAAGTAAGAAAAAAAACGAAATAAGAAAAAATTTCCTGGATGGAACGGGGGTTCGAACCTGGGCCCTCTGCGTGGGAGCCCAGTGTTGTACCTCAGAGCCATGCCGGTGCTTGGAACTGCCTTGCAAAACGACGCTATACAGGCCTCATGTCCAGAAGGAACCACATTAACATATGTAACTTAGTGTGGTAGAAGAGTGAAATAACAACCACGCACCGCACAACGCGAATTCTGTAACCAGGCGTCACACAATGCGAATTGCGCGACGAGTGGGCTGTTGGATGCTTCCAACCCACTACAAGGGGCTCTGCAATAATTCTTCGTCGTCATCAGGCACAACATCAACAAAGTGCGCATGAAGCCTTACATGTTTAAGCGGGTACCACGGCTCTCCGCTGAATGACGAAAAATGGCATAGTGGCTGTTGCCCTACTTCACAGAAATTATGATTTATAGCGTAATGGGTTCCTCGCAAGTGCACTTGCATTGGTTGCCAAGGAAACCCATGAGCGCATCATCCATTTCCTCAGGGTCTCAACAAAGTTCTTCCCCCCTCTCTCTGTCTCTCTTTCTCACGTCAATGTATGTTATATTCCATGGTGGGAGAGTTAAATAGCGACCGGGCGTCACACAATGCGAATTACGTAACTGGTGAGCCGTTTAAAGCTTCCAACCCATTACAAAGTGCTGAGCCACAATTCTTCATCGTCATCAGTCGTCACGTAAACAAAGTGCACACAATGCCTTACATATGTGTAGCTGGAACCTCGCTTCTGCGAAAAATGAAGAATAATGGCGTTGTAGGTGCTTCCCAATTTCACAAATATTGTGATTTATGGCGTAGTGGGGACCTTGCAAGTGTACTTGTATTAGTAGCCCCAAGAGAGTTTACAACGGGCTCTAGAAATGCCGCTCTTCCAGCTTTCGCTGTGACTGTGCTGCGCTTGCCGCGCAGGCCTGGCATTTTTCTCGTTACTGCTGCACGCAGCTGCGTTTTTTTTTTCTCTCTGCGGAAGGGTGTGCTCATAGCTTGGTTTTCAGCAGTGAGCGGGATGAAGACGTCTCTTGCCTTTCTCGGGTGACACCAACTCGCTGAACGGGTACGTTCAGCGAGTTGGTGCATAGAAATATTTGTGGCGTAACTCAGGACGAGGGAGATAAACGAGAGATCCTATCCTTTATCCTGTCGTTTTTCTTACTCGTTCTCAGTAGGGCCACAAATGTTCGTTAAAAAAAGGGGGGGGGGGACTTAGTTGAATGCCGTCCAGAGTCGCGGAGAGGCCGGCTTTAAGAAAGTGGTTTTTTGGACTAGATGGTTGAAGCGCTAGCAGTCACAACGGGACGTCCGTGTCCGCTAGCGCTTCCACCATCGCGCCGGGACGTCCCGTTGTGTCTTTCTCGTCCGTGCCTGCTAGCGCTATGATATCTTTTGACAGGCTGCCTTTCCACGGATACGTGAAACACAAGTCAGCGTGAGTCAGCACGGTGTACTTATGCACAAAAAGGCGAACAAAGATTGCTGTTCTAAAAGAAACGCTGCCGCCGCAACCGCCACTGCCGCGCTGAAACATGTAGGCGCGCTCGGGCGCGCACGTATTCTCCCAACCTAAGAGTGCACCGCTCGCCCAACAGAGGGCTGGAGCAGTGGCGCCACCATACCAGGTCTCTAGATCTATAGCATCAATGTTTCTATCTTGCACTTCCTTTCGGCTTCGATGCGCTGAAGAAGTTTTATTACCAACTTGCACTCGACTTCAACACTGTCGATGTCGCATGCATAGTGCTCAGCGAAAGGCTTGAGTAAGGAGATGTCCATAAAATTCTCACTCTGGGGGTGGAGGGCGCTGACTCCGCAGAGTACATCATTATTCTCCGTAAACCGCCCAGTCAGTTCCGCAATGAGGTGGTCCAAAACGGGTAGAAAAACTTTGACTCTGAATGTTTCCTTTGAATCTGGAGACTCTTCTTCAACGGGCCGTCCTTCACTCAATACAAACTGCTCCAAATGGAGCGGAAGACGCTTCGTTCTCTGCTTTTCCCTTTGGGGCACCCGGTTCTTCTCAGAAATACTGCAGGTTTGCGCCCACACAGTGTCAAATGCGCTCTGCGAATTTCTCATTTCGGAGAACTCGTCAATGACTGTGCGTGCCATGATGCATGCCTGACTAAGATTGCAGTCTCTACATTGCAATAGGTGCGAAAGAACCTTAAGGCGGCTAAGTACCTTGGTAAATAGGCTTAAATGGAAGAGAAACGAGAAGTTCATTTGCTCAAGCAGACCCCTAGCTTCCGTTGCCCGCCTGCTGTTTGTAGCGATGACTTCGGCGAGACATACAAGGATTGCAGGAAAGCTTTTCATTGCAGCTCTGCAAGCCGCTATCTGGCAGGCCCATCGTGTATCGCTGAGACGCTGCAGCTCTGTCACTGACAAAGACAACCTTTTTTGCACATCTACGTACATGGAGTGAACGGCAGATCCACTTAGGAAGACATAGAGGCATTCCAAAAGAGAGAAAAAAAATCCCTAACCGGTTTTATCGCCTTGCAGACATCCACGATGACAAGATTGAGGCGGTGGTTCATGCAATGTACATACACTGCCTGCGGCACTTCCTGCCTAAACAGCGCCTGGACACCCCTTGAGGTACCGCTCATGACACTCGCACCATCATATGTTTGAGCAATGCAAAGCTGAGCATCAATGCCGCAGCGATTCAACGTTTCCTTTACGTAGCTCAGGAGCGACCTTGCATCCAATTGCTCAGCGTTGCGGAATCCAAGGAACCGCTCAAAGACAGTTCTACTGACGTAGTACCTTACTACAAGTGATACCTGTTCCGTCTTGCTTAGGTCCTTGGTTTCATCGACGATAAGTGCGAAGCACTGGGAGCTTTTTATCTCTTCCTTTATACTTGTTAATGTGATGTGGCTGAGAATTTCGAGAATCTGGTCTTCTATCGAATGATGAACATACTTCGCGTTCGCTGCTCCACCCTTCAATTTCTTTGCTACAATTTCGCCATATTTAGCAAACAAGTTCAAGAGCTCAACGAAGTTTCCCTTGTTTTCACTTGTGGCACCTTCATCGTGGCCCCTCTGAGCGATTCCTTGAACGGCAGTAAATCGCAATATATCTGCAACTCTTGCTATATAGAGGCGATTTTCCTGCACCTCCCTGGAGTACGCATCGCTGAGATGTGATGCAACTGACTTGCTTTGCCCTCCCGACTTCATCTGCGTGTAGGAAACCCACGATGCCTGGCAAGTCTTATGCGCGAGTGAGTTTTCGTGCTTTCTGAAACCAGCGTCTTTTTCTAGGGCTTTTTCCCAATTACTGTATCCACCATTGACATGACAATTATGATAGCGCAAAGCAAGACGAAGACAACAAGGTTCACAAAGACGAACGCTAACTTCCAACTGGGTTTATTGTGCAGAACACGAAAATACATAGGTGGCAGAACCACGTGACAGAATATGAGCAATGCAAAGAATACCAAAGACATACAAAGAAACCAAGGAAACATCAAGGAAAAGCAAAAAACAAGAAAACAAAAAACTATCACTAGTTGCGCGCGCCGACACTTTCCCGAAACCTTAATTCCTTCTCTGAGAGAGACAAGGAAGGTTTGCTCGCGCATAAGTCTTGCTCACGTGCCATCTGCGCAGCCTCGACGATGATTCGGGTACGGTCATCTCTGTGTTTATACAGCATCACTGTGTCTTCGAAAAGAGGCGCACAGTTGCAAGCAGTACAATGCTGTGCGAGGAACCCATCTTTCCCGTTTCTAACATTATTAGCATGTTCCCTTAGTCGGTCGTTTAGACACCTTCCGGTCTGTCCGACATAACATGCACCACAGGAAAGGGGAACCCTATACACAACTTCCCGCGAGCATTGCACATACCTACTCCTATGTTTAATGCTACATTCAGCAGATGGCTGCTTCTTGAGGGGACTTGTTGTTTTAGCGAGACTTATTAATTTGCACGGTGCAGAAAATAGCACTCGAACGCCGGCTCGTTTCGCGATTTTCTTGAGTCTGTGAGATATACAGTGTCTGTACGGAACGACGGCTATCTTTTCACACTCTTTTGCTATGTTGCCCGGAGCTTGTCCTTTCTTCTGCCTTACTAGTCCGGAAGATGGACTCTGCGACAGACGCGATGAACGCCTCTGGAAATCCTGAAGCCATAAGTCGGGACACTTGAGCTTTGAAACTCTCATAAATACTGTGGTGGCACGACCTGTTCAAAGCATTCACAAGGCAGGTACGTGCTATGCCTCGCTTCACTAGCTTGCTGTGGGCGGAAGAAAATGGAAGCAATGGTTTCTGCGCACGTGGTTCGTAACGCCAACAAATATGATGTGCACTATAAAACAGCCTTAAGTCTAAAAATCTTAAACTGTCATTCTCGGGCATCTCGTGTGTCAGCAAAAGAGGCTTGAAACAATCTTCAAACATGCTTAGCGTTTGGGCGGACCAGCGAGTGGAACATGGAAGAATTACACTTCAGAACAACCGAAAAGTCATCCACGTATCTAAACACTTTGATGACATGCGTACCTTCTAGCTTTTTGAGCAGTAAAGTGCCCATTTTAGCCAACAGCAAATCGCTCAGTAAAGGTGCTATGCACGAGCCGATTGAAACCCCTTTTTTCTGCAGATAAATGCAATCGTTCCATTCGACAAACGTGGAGGTAAGGTACATCAAAACAAGGTCAAGGAAATCGCGTGCACTGATACCCGTTTTTAATTGGAAATTCAATTCGCCAAAGGCATCTATATTATCCCTTATACATTCTAATAATTCATCGTGAGGCAGTGAGTAATATAGATCTTTTACGTCTATTGAGAAAAAGTGCACATCAGTTTGATTTGACTGTTTAAAAAATTCAATCAATGGCTGCGAGTTCTGGATTAGGAATGGGTCATCAATTGTTAGACACTTCAGATGGTCCTGAATAAACAAGCCAAGTTGTTTTTGCCACGTTTCTCTTTCCGATACAATGACTCGGAAGGGCATGTTCACTTTATGCGTTTTTGCGGAAAAGAACATACTGAGCCCATTTTTCTCGCTTTTACTAATTCGCTGTGCTAAGTTCTGTAACTCAAGCTTGCGACACATTTCCCTCGCAACACATTTCCCTCGAAGCTGGACGAACAGGGTGGTTACCACCCTTCTATCGGTCATGGTGTGAGGGTGTGCAAAATTCTGAAGTCTGAATGGCACCGACAAGAACGCACGCACCGTGACGCCCTGTTCGTCCAGCTTCAACAAACGGATCTTCAACTGGGGGTGAAGAAACGAAGATGGAGAGAGTACTGCGACCGAATCGAACACACTGCAGACAAACTGTGGTCATGACAGCTACCTAGCCTTCGTGCTCAGTGCCCACCCAAGTCCCGACGTGCGGGTTTGGTTCACACATGCAGTGATGTCGTTCTTCCGAACTATGCGCATAATACTCTCGCATTAGGCCCGAAGTTCGCCGTCGACCGAAAGGGATCCCCTCCAGAGCTTCTTTCCATGGTGCGCTCTGTTGCCAGCCGCGCCTCGTCAGAGGATTCGGACAGATGCATCTCGGAAGGCGTCGATGTGCTCCTACGGGGTAAGCATCCCAGTACCAGCCTTCCGTTCAGAAAGACGGCAACATTTCTGAGAGACAATGAACTTTGTGTCGTGCCCTCGGATAAGGAGGGTGGTTTTGCCGTTCTCCCTAACGCCCTGTACCTAGAAAAGGCAGTCACAGCTATAAGCTTCGTTTTTAATTGCTGTACTGACATTCGTCTAGATAAAGTGAAGACGCAAGCGAGGGAAATGTGTCGCAAGCTTGAGTTACAGAACTTAGCACAGCGAATTAGTAAAAGCGAGAAAAATGGGCTCAGTATGTTCTTTTCCGCAAAAACGCATAAAGTGAACATGCCCTTCCGAGTCATTGTATCGGAAAGAGAAACGTGGCAAAAACAACTTGGCTTGTTTATTCAGGACCATCTGAAGTGTCTAACAATTGATGACCCATTCCTAATCCAGAACTCGCAGCCATTGATTGAATTTTTTAAACAGTCAAATCAAACTGATGTGCACTTTTTTTCAATAGACGTAAAAGATCTATATTACTCACTGCCTCACGATGAATTATTAGAGTGTATAAGGGATAATATAGATGCCTTTGGCGAATTGAATTTCCAATTAAAAACGGGTATCAGTGCACGCGATTTCCTTGACCTTGTTTTGATGTACCTTACCTCCACGTTTGTCGAATGAACGATTGCATTTATCTGCAGAAAAAAGGGGTTTCAATCAGCTCGTGCATAGCCCCTTTACTGAGCGATTTGCTGTTGGCTAAAATGGGCACTTTACTGCTCAAAAAGCTAGAAGGTACGCATGTCATCAAAGTGTTTAGATACGTGGATGACTTTTTGGTTGTTCTGAAGTGTAATTCTTCCATGTTCCACTCGCTGGTCCGCCCAAACGCTAAGCATGTTTGAAGATTGTTTCAAGCCTCTTTTGCTGACACACGAGATGCCCGAGAATGACAGTTTAAGATTTTTAGACTTAAGGCTGTTTTATAGTGCACATCATATTTGTTGGCGTTACGAACCACGTGCGCAGAAACCATTGCTTCCATTTTCTTCCGCCCACAGCAAGCTAGTGAAGCGAGGCATAGCACGTACCTGCCTTGTGAATGCTTTGAACAGGTCGTGCCACCACAGTATTTATGAGAGTTTCAAAGCTCAAGTGTCCCGACTTATGGCTTCAGGATTTCCAGAGGCGTTCATCGCGTCTGTCGCAGAGTCCATCTTCCGGACTAGTAAGGCAGAAGAAAGGACAAGCTCCGGGCAACATAGCAAAAGAGTGTGAAAAGATAGCCGTCGTTCCGTACAGACACTGTATATCTCACAGACTCAAGAAAATCGCGAAACGAGCCGGCGTTCGAGTGCTATTTTCTGCACCGTGCAAATTAATAAGTCTCGCTAAAACAACAAGTCCCCTCAAGAAGCAGCCATCTGCTGAATGTAACATTAAACATAGGACTAGGTATGTGCAATGCTCGCGGGAAGTTGTGTATAGGGTTCCCCTTTCCTGTGGTGCATGTTATGTCGGACAGACCGGAAGGTGTCTAAACGACCGACTAAGGGAACATGCTAATAATGTTAGAAACGGGAAAGATGGGTTCCTCGCACAGCATTGTACTGCTTGCAACTGTGCGCCTCTTTTCCAAGACACAGTGACGCTGTATAAACACAGAGATGACCGTACCCGAATCATCGTCGAGGCTGCGCAGATGGCACGTGAGCAAGACTTATGCGTGAGCAAACCTTCCTTGTCTCTCTCAGAGAAGGAATTAAGGTTTCTGGAAAGTGTCGGCGCGCGCAACTAGTGATAGTTTTTTGTTTTCTTGTTTTTTGCTTTTCCTTGATGTTTCCTTGGTTTCTTTGTATGTCTTTGGTATTCTTTGCATTGTTCATATTCTGTCACGTGGTTCTGCCACCTATATATTTTCGTGTTCTGCACAATAAACCCAGTTGGAAGTTAGCGCTCGTCTTTGTGAACCTTTTTGTCTTCGTCTTGCTTTGCGCTATAATAATTGTCATGACCTACCAACTAGCCCAAGCCGCTACCATTGACAAATGCAGATTTCTCATTGGCGCCAGTTGAAAACAATCTGCAAGGGTAACAGAAAGCTGCGTCAGCCCGCGCGCTGTACTCCAACCAAGGAAATAGGCGATACCAGTCCGAGTTGAAGCTCCTGCTCAATTTGCCGTACTTCTTAGATGGAAATGGGTTCAGTATTGGCTGTGTGGGTTGCTCTGCCTTGAATTTCGAAATGTCCAACTGGCCTGCGTGGTCGGCATCTACAGAGGCGGTGAATTCGGTCGCAGAATCAGGTTCATTCCTTGCTGCCCACGATGCGGAAAGCTCGTCACATTCGCTGTCCATATGCATCGGCGAGGACGGGCAAGCGTCGTCAGAAGCGGTGCTACACACAGTCTCTTTAAGTGGAATCGAAACGGAGCACTGAGCAGAATTTTCTTGTTCTTGGAGCGTCCGCGATTCTTCGGTTGTTAAAGCAGAAAGCTCGGGGGGGGGGGGGGGGGGGACGCCTTTTTGCTTGGCCCGCTTGCTCGAGGTCGAAAAAAAAGTCGGCAATGGACCTTTTCTGCGACATACTGAGGCAATGAACCCAATGTCCTGTAGGGTAGACCGCACGTTGGCGTGGCGGCAAGACGGGCTGGCGTTTCCTCCTGCGTCACAAGCACTGCTTGCTAGCGATCGAGTACGGTGTAAGAAAAAGACTCCCACGGTGTAAGAAAAAGCGAGCAAACGAATCTAACACCGCGGCAGTTTGTCCGCTTTGTTTATTGGGCGTGCCGCATTGGCGCCGCCGAAAGACGACACGCGCATCCCGCTTGCCGTGTTCTGGCTTCGGTTATACTGCTTTTCAGTGATGCGCCTGGGATTTCCGCATGGCCAAGGTTCAACTCTGCCCAGTTGCCGAGCGGAGTTCGCATGGAAAGGCATTGGAATCGGCTCCGTATATGAACATCTAAGGTTTCAAGCCCACGCTGTTTGCTTCGTCTGCGTTCTGGTCCGCTTATGCACGACACGTGTATCCGTGGTATATGCTTGCTGTCTTGGGTTGTCCAGCGCTCGCGGTTATGCGAGCCTAGCAGGGCGAAGCTTATTCTCTGCAGAAGTGGTATGTGAGGGAAAGGCGCCTCAAAAAGAGGCTCTCGCATCCGAGGCACGAACTTGCTGGTTCATGCAAGCAGACCGGACTGCAAAGTGTAGACCCTTTCTAAATCTATATCAGTCGGAGCATTTTTTTTTTTTGCGCCTGTTCGCACTGTATTTCAGGCGCCTGTTTATCACAGGCGAGTGGGCAATCGCTTGTGAGAAGAAATTTCCTACAATAAACTGTCATGCCTAAACAAGATGGTCCTTTGGATAAGCAGCGCTGCTGTCATGCACCTGCCTTCAAATTATGACAGAAATTTGACATTTTGTTTCATACCGCCTACCTTGGGTGAGCTTTTCGGCGATCTTGGGGGGGCAAAGGGGGGGCAGGCAAGAATTCTGGGGGGCTCCAGCCCCCCCCGTGCCCCCCACTGGCGCCGCCCCTGCTCGCAGTGCGGCATATTGCACTGTCGTCAAACCGCGCATTTCACATCCAGCGGCGAGAACATAGTGAGGCTGCAGGCACAAAACGCGCACACACGGCCGACACAGCTGATCACTTGAGAAGCGGCGTCAGCCAAGGTGCCATATGATACCGCGACGGCTCCGCTTCGGCATGAAACCTCAACGACTCTGCCCTCGCGTTTCTTTCTTGTTTTCTTTTCTTTTTCTTCGCGCGCGCATGCGTCGTGAAGCTTCGCTTCGGTAGCGCCTCGTCTGGCTTGCTCTTGAGCTGGCGGCTGGCGGGCCGCGGTGGGCCGCCAAGGTCAAAAGGCTTTCTCGCTTCCTCTCGGAACGCATACAGAACCCGTTCAAAGGGGCCGCTCGAGGAGCGTCGCGTATATCTTTTTCTTTGGGCTATCTGTGCACAGGATTTTATTCAGTGCTCTGAAGCATACCGCTTCTAGCCATTTTGTTGTACACAAGCGTATACTGAGTGTGGGTGCGGTGCCGATAGGCCACATCAAGGGTTCTCAGGCTTTTCCTTTTAGTTTCTTTCTTTATTTCTTTCTATCTTTTACTGCCCCCCCCCCTCGCCCCCGCACATCGGCGTACATGCCCGCTAGCAGTGAAGGCACTATAGAAAGCTTCGGAAAAAATATAAAAAAACATGCCAGAGACGTGAGATGGGAGTTTTTTGTTCGTGAACTCCATTTGACAAATGGCGTCAGATAGTGAATTTACCTCCTTTTTCCCACATAATTTTGAAACGAAGTAAAATAGAGGACGCAGAACGTTATTACACCCACGTCATTACACCGTAAGGGAGTACTGTCTAGATGCAGGTAGTATTCAGGAGGATTGTGGCCCTTAAAACACCCAATTTGGCTAGTCTTCGTATGCAGTGTAGAGCTGCAGACACGGGGAACGTGCGCCTGTTAATAGCCAGGTTTAGTTGACGGTCTGCAACAGCTCTACGGACGCAGCCTGCCATTGCTAATGGCTGGCAGCCTGCGTTCGCCGAGCTGTTGCGGACGCCGAACTAACGCTGTCAATCAACGAGTTGAGACTGCTATGCGCGTCTTTGTACAGGCTCTGAGCGATGCCACAAATTATCAAGGGCGATTGTTTGCTGACTGCAGATTGTGTCTGCACTGCTGAAGGCACAATATGACGCTTTGAAATGTGGTTTCCTGTAAGCCCTAATATCATTGAAAAAGTTACACCAACCAACGAATTATAAAAGTAAAAAACTTCTTTTACTTTAAAAAACCCGACGTTTCACGTCCAACTCGGACCCTTCCTCAGGGTGACTGTGGGGCGCCAGAGAGCAACAGAGTTTAAAAAGGAAGGAAAGAGCCTTCCTCGCTTTAGGTCGGGGGGTCACGGTTGGTTTGATTGACGTGCCGTAGTCCATTGAAATACACACTCTGCAGCGCACCTGCAGACCGGTTCACGTTGCCGGGTGTCGCCTGAATGTGCCAGGATTCCACAAAAAGTCGTTTAGGGTAATTTGCCTCGAAGTCGACGACGCGGGAGTTGTCAAAGGCGATGCGGTGGTCGTTCACCTCGCTATGCTCAGCTAGTGCACTCCTTTGTCTGTCGAACTTGCGGACGTCGTTTCTGTGTTGTCGCAGCCTCTCTGGGAAGTTCTTCGTTTCCCCCACGTATGAAGCGCCACAATCTCACAAGGAATCGAATAAATCACTCCTTGCGCTTTTTTCCTTGGGCGGTCTGTCTTTTGACCTTCTAAAGAACGGCTACTCCAAAGCTTTCATTGAGAGGGTTGCACGCCGCCACACCCGCCCCCGCAGACCCCTTCAAGAGGACACTGACTCGTCGCATCCCAGGCCTGTCCGCATCTGCATTCCCTACGTTAACGGCACCAGCGGAGCGCTCACACGCGTTCTGTCGGAGCAGGGCATAAAAGTTGCGCACAAGCCAACTTCCACACTCGGCCGCTTCTTCCCGCGCCCAAAAGACAGACCGCCCAAGGAAAAAGCGCAAGGAGTGATTTATTCTATCCCTTGTGCGGATTGTGGCGCTTCATACGTGGGGGAAACGAAGAACTTCCCAGAGAGGCTGCGACAACACAGAAACGACGTCCGCAAGTTCGACAGACAAAGGAGTGCACTAGCTGAGCATAGCGAGGTGAACGACCACCGCATCGCCTTTGACAACTCTCGCGTCGTCGACTTCGAGGCAAATTACCTCAAACGACTTTTTGTGGAATCCTGGCACATTCAGGCGACACCTGGCAACGTGAACCGGTCTGCAGGTGCGCTGCCGAGTGTGTATTTCAATGGACTACGGCACGTCAATCAAACCAAGCGTGACCCCCCGACCTAAAGAGGGGAAGGCTCTTTCCTTCCTTTTTAAACTCTGGCGCTCTGGCGCCCCACAGTCACCCTTGAGGAAGGGTCTGAGTTGGACCCGAAACGTCGGGTTTGTTAAAGTAAAAGAAGTTTTTTACTTTTATAATATGGGGTTGGTTAGTGTAACTTTTTCAATGATATTTTCTTCCCAACCAGACAGAACGCTGTCAAATGTTCACCTTTAAGCCCTAATAATATTTGCAGCAATATTCTAGGTGCAGCGTGCGTCCACTCGCGGAAACGTGAAAAAAGTCACAGTTTCGCCGCAAGAGCGAAGCAATGAATGCGATAGCAAGAAATTAATGCTATACGAAGTGAGGCTCGCCAATGGATACTCTCAGTTTGAACAGCGCTCCTGTTGCAAAGGCGGCCGAAGCAGCGAAGGAAACTAGCGTGCTTCAAGTGTCGAGCTGTGACACTTGATAGTTCGCGCTCATCTTCTGTTTGTTCGTTTAGCGGCGTCCCTTGAGCTCGAGTGACTTTCGTACGCTCCGTAACATGAGCGCGGACATCACGGCGACAGTTTGAAACATTACTCTTCCCCTCACCACGAGAAAACCGCGCGAGCAGACAGTGGAAGGGCAAGGCTCTGCCTGCGCAAATATAAGAAGAAGCGAGCGAGCTCGCCGACGACTTAAATGTGCCCGTCCGCCCGTCGCGCTTCTAGCGCCATCTCGCTGGTAATTAAGAAACGCTCATTATCGCCTGCCGTCTCTGAGTCCACACAGCGGTAAAGGCTGTGTATATAACGCTCGCCGTTAGCTACGTGGAGGATCTGCGTTTCGTGGCGTAGTGGATAGCGCCACTCGCTGCGGAGCAGGAGGTCCCTGGTTCGATTCCGCGCTTCGGAAGCATTTTTCTGAATTATTTTCTTTGGGGCTTTTATATATATATACATACTTATACATATGCGGTGCATGACGGCGGCGACGGCGACGGCAAAATCCAGCCGAGACTGTCCATATAATTGCTATCGCAATAAAAAGAAAGTCTGTGTGAAGAACACTTCGGTGTACTAAACAAATGTAATGGCTTTTCTTTATTAAAGACGATAGTTTGAGGCGCAGATTCAGTATGGCCCTTCCAGCACGTGCGCGGCATTCGGTTAAATTGGACACGCCTCGTTGGGAAGGTGGAGAGCTCTAGATAATATAATATCGGCCGCGCGCGTTGCCGGGGCCACCGTGGTGCAAGCTTTTAAGGCGCGTTCACACCGAACGCGGAGCACGCAAGCGGATTTTCGAAGCGGAGAGGCAGCGAGCGCGCGCGGCTGTTCAGACCGAGCGCGTTGCTTTTTGCCCGCTCCGCCGCGCGGGAGGAACAATCGACGAATCCACGGTGCACGTGCCGCCACCTTGCGGCGCTGCGCGATACTGCCGATACTGCGCGCGCTCGCATTTCTGTTGTTGTTGTACATTGTCAACGTTGTCGCGCTGCCGTCCACTACGCGCTGGAGCAAGATGATGAGCTCAGATGAAGAAGACGATGTGGTTGCCACTGTACTTGCCACTTCTCTAGCTGCTATTCAAGAGAAGCGGAAGGCGCAAGGGAACACACCCCGCCAACGACGGTACCGGGTTCGGCCGACCTTACAAGAGCGCGATAAAATGGGTCATGAAAAAGCTTTGTTGCGTCACCTTCGTTCGCACGGTTTCAGTACTACAGAGCGTGAGTGTCCGTTCTGTTTCTCGTACAGCACCGGGTGCAGCTTGATTGTGTCCAGCAGTAGCTCGACGGAGTACACCACAGCCGGTTCGCCCATGATGGTAGCCATTTGCACGGACTCGTCTCCGTCGTCTCGGGCCCTGATTGGCTGCGGCCAAAGCGGCCAACTTTTCCGCGCGGAGAAAATCGGTCCGGGCGCGATCCCGAGAAGCGGCCGCAGATTTTCCGCTTTTGAGGATAATCCGCGTCCTCTTTCCGGATCCGCGCTCGGTGTGAACGTGCCTTTACCCTCTTTCCTGGATGCTGTTTTCGGGGTTTGCCTGCATCGGTGGGGACGTTTTGCGTTATAATCGAAGAGAATGAGCGTACATGGCTCTGTGGGTGCTACGTACGGTGATTCTTTATCATATGCTATGTCTGATGTCAACGCAGACGGCGTCCACGTGCGTTCGGTGTCGTTCGGGCGCTCACACTCGCATGTTTTTATCTGAGCCTTTATAAGGACATTATGGCCCGTATTCAAAAACCAACCTTCTCATAACGCTATAAGGCTCGCCTTTTGTAAGGAAGGGAAAAGTGTAAGGATCACAAAAGGTCAAAGTGCGTTTCATAAACTCACCGTATTCGGTTTTAAGGCAGCCTCACGGAAGGCGGCCTTGTTGTCATAAGGAAAGAGCATGGGAGCGAAGCTATGAACTTTTACTGGCTCATTCTTGGTTTATTAGCAAGAAAAAAAGATGCTTTATGCTCCTCAAAACAATCAGAAAAATGCAGGAACGCATACCCGTGCAAGTTTCGGTAAGAACGCGCCTCGTCTAGCCGCGCTCCTTTTCTTTTTTAACGTTTTACCGTTGTCATTGCAACCGGCAGCTCGCATAGACACGCCGGTACATGAGGAGACGGACGCGGCGGCCCACGAAGCGCTGGTTTCTACGAGGGCACTGACAGGCGCGTGGAGTTGCGAGCGGTTTTTGTCCGTCTGCGTGTGTGGCTTTTGCGTGGGCCATATATACGCTTGTTACTGAGTGCGACAGAAAGGCGAAAATTGAATGTCACTGAAGATCCAGCGCTGCTCATCGACTTGAAAGCGTCGCATTGTGGTAGCCAAAAATATTGATAGCACGTGGTGTCAGTGAAGGATAACACGAGAAAGTGGGAGCAGATCAAAGCAGCGACGTGCGGCTGCGGACCGAGCAGCGGCTACGTGAGGGGGAAAATGGGTAAAAAAGTATCCCATCCTGCAGTGAAACACGTCGGCTTTCGCGCCGTAGCCTGACTGATTTTTTCACACGTTTAATAATGCGGGGCAGTCACCATTCACAATTTGAAAAGTACCTGCGCCGTAGAAACAGAACGCCACCAGCAGCTGAAGGAGCAGTGCCATGGGAAAACCGACGTAGTGGGGGCCGTTTCCAGCGGCAAGCTAGGGGACATGAAGTGCTTGCATCGACAAGCGGAATCTGCTCAGCAACACATAGTGGCTCAAGTCTTCCATGGAATTTTGATGGTTGCCAAACACTCGCAGCGATAATTGCACATATGGACGCCGATCGCTACGCCACCTGTTTTTTTTAATGACATTGTAAAGCTTCTTGCGTAATCAGCCACAGCGCGCCGCATAAGCGGCGCCTTAAGGTACCTACCGGGCTACTTTATCGAAAGCCACCTTTTCACGGCGTTAAGGAAATGTTGGATTGGTGCATAAGGTTTGCTTATGAAACGCGTTAAGGTGCCGAAAAGGTAAGGAGGGCAAAAGGTAAGGATAAGGTTGGTTTGTGAATACGGGCCTATGTCACCCTTAACCATAAGTGCGCCCTTAACGCGCTTCAAGAACGAACCTTGTACTTAGCGCGGAACTTGCCTCGTACTTATCGCCGTCATAAGTAAGGTTCTGTTAAGGTAGCCTATGACCTTAAGGCTTCTTTAAGGTCATAGGCTTTAAGGCTTATGACCTTAAGGCTTCCTTGTAGACACACAACAAGGCGGGGGACAACATTGCGCAGTTCGTTGATTATATTTGGACCGCTATGAAGAAATATTGAACGCCACAGCGTCCCCGCTGCGGCGAATTCTCAGGGATCGACTGAACCCGATGGAGATCAACGACGGGCCCAAATTTTTGTGTCGCTTCCGCTTTACCAAAAGTGCCGTGAAGAAGCTGGTCGCTGGGCTGCCTCTGCAGGAAAATACCGACAGCCGTGCGTTCCCTGTACCGCATTTCATGCAGCTGCTCATCGCATTGCGCTTCTATGGAGTGGGCACGTTTGAACTTGTGAGCAGTGACCGTGTCAATGTCTCGCAGCCGACCGTGTCACGAGAGGTCCAGCGGATATCTGCCTCGATTGCAGAAAGACTTTCTCGTACTGGTAAAATTTCTCCAAGCGTCGCAAACGCCTAATAAAACACGTTGCGGGGCTAGTTGGTGATACATTCTTATTTAAAGATTGTAGCGCTATATTAGACGAGGAAGGTACATGACAGGACGGGCGCTAACTATTTTTTGTTTCAATAAAAATTGTTGGAGTTAGCGCCCGTCCTGTGATGTACCTTTCTTCTTGTCCTCGTCTAATATATCGCAAACGCTTCTTTAGTTGTTTGGCCGCCGCGGATGCACATTGTGTCGGCTATTGAATTCCATCGCGAGCTGCTCCCACGGTTTTTTTTGTTTTCTCTGAAAGGACACGGCGTCCGTCTTCTTGTTTTCAGAGAGAGAGATGTTTTAATGAAAAGCTGGAGATGTTAGCCTGGCTCTTCGACTGACGTGCTACTAGGTGCTGGGTGATGATTACGATATATACACTGATAATCACATAACACACACACATACACACACACGCGCACACATAGAGTACACTGTTTACGAAGTTTCGTTCACGTTCCTGGCCCGTAAGAAAGTCAGCAACGCAGTACCTCACGGTACTTGTTGACGAGATCCGTGTATTCTTTGAAATGGACATAGGGCTGACGCGCTGGAGTTTTGAGTACTGTGGCGGAGCCTGGTGGCGTGCGCCGAAGTTGCTTGGGTAGTCAAAAATGGACGCCGACCGGCGAGTTACGCAGTTCTCAGTTGCTTTGAGCGTTTTACTTAATTTGGCGCCTAGTTTTCAGGCTCAAAAAGTGCTTAAAACGTACGCAGGAACTTGTCCGCTATGCCCGCAGAGTCTGACATGTTTGACGAGCGATCCCTGCTTCAACAAACCGTGCCGAAAGCAGGTGGTCCGGGCGACGGCTCTGAAGCGCGGTCGCCGCCGTTATTGTTGCGAGGTTAATTGCCTCAAAAATGGGGGTAAGGATCCTAATGTGCGGTTTTACTGGTTACCCTGAAAGCCGTACGAAGTGGAGCGACGGAACCGCTGGATACGTGCCGTCCGACGCGTGAAGTGAGTACGCGAGCAAAACGTGGTTTGCAACGCAACGTGCTGATTACTTTTCGTACGCGCGTGCACGCGTTTATATATGTATATATTCCCTGTGTGCAGTCCAGATGGCACGCCGTGGCTGCCGACGGCGATCACGAGGATATGCAGCCGGCATTTCGTGGGAAACGAGAAAAACGATGCCATGAGTCACCCGCGTATGTGCCTACGATTTTTCCGGCAGCTTACAGCCGGCTGCTTCCAGCGGCCGGCTGTAAACATTGCGCGCCGTCGCTTCTCGACCGCCACCGCACGCTGACAGAATTTGACGAATTCCCTAGAAGCAAATGTTGAAAAAAACGACCGTGCATGGGGAAAAAGTGTGTTTGCGACTGAACGCGGCAGAAAACGGCACACGGCGCGAATGCGCTCATTCGGGCCGCCGACGGCTAGCCTTCGTCACTGGACCTTTCTTGATTCCGTTTCGTCGTGTAATGCAAATCATTTCGGCTTTCTTAACAGCAATCTTTTCGTTTATGCACTGTCGTTAATCGCGCGAGCATGCCTCGTAAAACTTAACTCGAGTTCAACGTCGTATGAGATTCGCTGCACTTGCGAGTTGCAGCGCGCCGAAATGGTTCCTTCAATCTCCTGCACGTCGTAAACATAACTGACGTTGACGAGCTTCTTGCGTTTACGCAGATCGCTTGGCCTGAAGAACTCAGCTACGCCAGAAATTGGCCGAGATCCAAAGCGCAGCACAACCGACAGCGGCGGCTCCATTGCGCATCTGAGCTTAGTGCTGCATGCGGCCGCCAGTCTGACTTCTCGAAACCAAAGAACTTATTGTAGGGGGCGCTTTTTAGCACCGTTTTCGCAGCGCCGCCTGGGCAGCCAGTCAGGCCTATAGGACAAGAATCCTGGAGATTATGCGTTCGGAAAGCCTTCGACAAGCACGCCTTTTCGGAGCGTTCCTGGGAACTCAGCTGCGCAGCACGTATGCACCGCACACAGCGGAAATTCAGGTTCGGAAACACATGTGGCTAGGCGACCAAATGACCGAGTTTCACTGGCCTCTTAAATCTGAGGCATCTACGGAACTGGGTTAGCGCTGTGTGTCGTCGTACCTTTCTTTCTGGTGTCCTTGTCCTTTGCCGCGCTACAACAAAGCTTATGACATGACCCACTACCAACAAAGTCCAATATAAGTACCCCTCATGAGCCTACCAACCGTGGTACATGGCTGTAGAGCGTAGCGTTGTTGAGCCTGCGGGTTCAATCCCAATCGCCACGTTTGCTTTTCAGTGGTGGCGATATGTAGAAATGCTTGTGTTCTTAGGTGTAGTTGCCTGTCGAAGAGCCGAAGGACCCATATTATTGCGGTCCTGGTGCTGGCCCTCCCTTACACTCCCCCCCCCCCCTTTCCAGTTTTTTTTTTTCTTTCTTTAGCGCGCCAGTACCACTTTCAATGGCCTACTTTTTTTTCTAAGGGCGTGCGAAGAGTAAACTTCAATCTCAAATCGAATAATGCCGAATAGTGGCAAAACTGATCGAATATTGAATACAAAAGATCTTATTGAAAACCGAAAGAAAGAACAAAGAAATGAGATCATTTCGTCGAGCACATAACGCGGTGAGTGCTCCATATGGCTTGGCTCTCTCGCCGTGTTGTTACGGTGTTTCGTGCCGTTGAAAACGTGCGTTCACCCGGCTACCCTTGTTTATCTATCTAATTTACACGAAACATGTACCACCAGTTACGGCGAGACAAAGGAAAAATCAGGGACGCTACGGCGTGGTGACAGCTTTATTCACTCATCGATTTAGATAGAGTACTGCAAGAGCAGAGCGACTGTATTACTATCTCCAGAGTCCTTTAACTCCGTGGAGGAGTAGTGGAGAGTTAGCCGCTGACCTTACTCTTTCCTTGCAGGCAGAGTAAAAGAGACTGTGAACTCTCCGCTACTGAGGTGGAGTTCCCAATCCATGCAACTGTCACGCCGACGTCGCGTGAACCGGGTCTGGCACTCCGTCCTTGGCAGACGAAGCAGTCTGGCGCCAGCATCTAACCAGCGCCGCACAGCGATATCACTGTCTCGTAACTGTAAGCCTCCGAGCATAGACGCCACTGATGTCACTTTAATGTGCCAATTTAATGGGATAGCATTAAGTGTTAAAGGGGCCCTGCAACACTTTTTGAGCAGGGTCAAAAAGCACTGCCAATCGGTAGTCGATGCTCCCGAGAACACGCGAGCCAAATATTATAGCTAAGCGAGCGGCCTGGAATTTACAATAAATTCTCAAAGTCAGTTGAAAATCGCTCCCTCTTCTCTCGACAAATGATGTATTAGTCCGCAATATATGACGCGATTGTCGGCAGTTCTACCATTGGCTGATGTTATAATCACGATAACACCCTCATTATTACCTTCGTTGTTAATTTTGAGTTCAATAAGTAGATAATATGTATGTTTATATTGTGTTATGCCGTTAAAACACCGAACAAACATTAATATTAGCACTTCCGGTCTCACCGACAGCTCGTCTGCTCGTAGTTGCGTGGTTGCGTTTTCTTCACCATGTGCAGTGCCGAAATCGTGAATATTTCTGTGCTTTTGGCCATCGCCGGTTGCCGTTGAGAGTGGCAGCCGTTCGAGTGTTGCCTCGTCAGCTGGAAACTGCATCGTCGGCACGTTCTCACGACCGACCGAGGCAGCGGTGCAGCATTTCTCCGATAACAATGCTGGCGCCGGCTTGCTTAGGATACCTGTGTTCGCTGTATGGCAAGAGTCCCGTTCGCTGTCTGTTCACTATGTCATCGAGCCGTACCTCGGCGTATCCTCCCCGTAGTCTCAGGTTCCCGAGAAACCGCGACATAGCAACCAAGCAGACTCGTATTTTCACGGTAGCTGCAGACAGCCGGGGGATGGGTCCGCGCCGGCCCGGTGCCCCACCTTTCTTCTAGTCTTTAGCTCTTTGTTGTCAGCCCGCACTCGATGTGCGCCCGCATTCGAAGAGCAAACAGCATCGAAGTACCGCCACTGGGAGAAGGGTGCACGCAGCTTTGCCGTGTTGAATACTATTCAAGCGTGAGCAGTGCGACGAGGCGGTGTATCGGAGTGTGGGTCGAAACCCATCTCAGCTGTCATTCGTTCCAAAGGCGCACGCAAGTTTGCGTTCATGGTTGGCAGAGCGATGAAAACATTACGGCAGTTCGAGGTGCACACCCAACATTACCAAACCGACTCGCAGTTTTCAAGCACGCGCGATACACGGTGCGAAGAGCTCCGCCGCTCGACGACGACCGCGCGAGCCGACCGGAAGTGGCGCCACAGACCACGTGGTTGCGCCGCGACGCCAGACAGAAAAAAATGAAGAAAAAATTCTTCGGCGCCTCCTCGCACCTCCGCCCTCCCTCCCTTCATGACCCGCGCAGCTTTCCGCGCGCTCGCGGCGTTGAGTTGAGGGAGAAAGCTGCGGAACGTGATCTCTATAATTTGGTAACACCACTTATACTTGACGGATTCGAAAAATTTTTGCGGCATATGACTCGTGAAGAGTCATACGTCAATAATGAGACTATTCCAATATAACTAAGAAATGTGTTGCAGGGCCCCTTTAAATGACAACAAAACTAAGGCTTTCTGATCGTCAACCTTTGATTTCTGAAACGACAGCAGCGCCAACTTTGAAACATTGAAAAGCGGCAACTTCTAACGCGTCGCCAAAAGTTAGTTTACGGCACAAACTAATTGCCACTGGAATAAGGTAGACAGTAAAAGCATTAGTGCAATACAAAAAATCCGCGTTAAAAAAAAAGAAAGCTCCACCAGCAGGATTCGAACTCGCCACCTTCTCACCCCCAGTAGAGATCTCGACGCCATCTTTTTCTTTTTTATTGCCTCATATATGAATGTCCACATAATCATTACAGACCAAGAAACAGTACAATAGTGTAGTGTAATGATGACCTGTCAGCTGTTAGCTGACTACATATTAAAACTTTGGCACGCGCAACAACGTTTCCACTCTGGAAACCCACTCCGCCACATCCATATGCACTTTCTGCATTTCAAGAAAAAGGGACACATATTGGTAAAAATAATCACGCACAGGTTGTACTTCAACGTCTGCATTATTGACGGGTTTGGCAGAGCCTGTACAGGCCCAGGAGCATAATAAGGTCATAAGGTAAGCTATCTTCGTTTTCAACGGAAAGAAAACGGGTTTCATGCATATTTAACGGTAATTCCTTTTTAAGAGTTCTCTGTAGCCCCGCCACGGTTGTCTAGTGGTTATGGTGCTCGACTGCTGACCCGAAGGTCGGCCGTGGCGGCTGCATTTTCGATGGAGGCGAAAATGTTTGAGGCCCGCGTGCTTACATTCAGGTACACGCAGAAGAACCCCAGCCGGTCGAAATTTCCGGAGCCCTCCACTACGGCGTCCCTCATAATCATATCGTGGTTTTGGGACGTTAAACCTAAGATATTATTAAGAGTTCTCTGCATTGTATCCCAGGAGAACAGCCCACTCCTGCAGTCTAGAAACACGTTTCTCGGGTTTGCTGCAAATAAAGGAGAGTGTTCGAAGGAATAATCCCCCATCGTCCAACCATGTTTTTACTGGTAATGTACCGGTGTGCAACTTAAAAGTTCGCACCCCTGGCGCTACCAGCATCCTTTTCACGCGTTCCAGAACATCCTGTCGCGGGCCTGCACAGCTCACGGTACAGTGCGACACCCCAACACACCAGCTCTCCCGTACAGAGACTAGTCAAGACAGAACACACCGTTTCGCCTCATCTTTACGGGTCATATACTGAAGACAGACGCGATCTTCCTTGCCAACTAAAACTTGCGTCTTCACAATACACAAACAAACTGCTGCCGACCACGAATGACATGCCGATAATGCCCACAGCACCAACCTTCTTTTATAATTCACAACTGACAAAAAAGTATGAGAATTACCGAGGCGCAGGGGCAGTTAATCGGATGCTACTGCCGAGTTCAAGAGCTGTCTGTCACTCCTTCCACTGGTGACATACGCGCAAGTTTTATGTTGACTTTAATCTGGTTCGATAACTGCGCGCGCACTTCATTGAGTAACGTATTTTCTCGCGCAAGCGACAGCAAACTAAAGCTAGCAGCACCATTCGTTAAGCTGCTTGCATATTTGAACTACGTAAGACCAACGCTAGAATACGCCAGTGCAATATGGGATCCGTTCCAATTGAGGTTGACAAATCGTATTTTAAAACACAGAGAAAAGCCGCTAGGCTAATTTTATCCCGGTACTATCGAAGTGACTCCGTTTCTGAAATGGTTCGGTTGCTTGAATTGCCTACGCTGGATCAACGCCGGAAACTTGCAAGACTTAAATTTGTTTTGTTTTTTTTGTTATCAAAAGGATACTTTAATATTGAAACTAGACCTTATATTATTCCCAGGCAAACCAGCAACGTCAGATCAAGCAATAAATTTTTGTTTTTGGTTCCAAAACGCTGTCTCGATGTGTACGCGTATTCTTTATTTCGCCGAACGATAAAATAGTGGAACGACTGCCAGTGACTGTATTGACTTCAACGAGCATTGAAAGTTTTGAAGAGCGAATTAAAAATCTAATATACAATTGATTATTGCTAGTGTTATAAAATTGATTATTGCTAGTGTTGTACGTACATTGTCATGACGTTCAAAAATACATTCTGCACCTTTTTTTTTCCATATTGCATACTATACCATCGTCACAATGTCTGTCTGTATGATTTTTTTTCTACAGTGTCTTATTTGGTTTTTGAAAACTGTATTTCTCTACAGTTTTCTTTTCATTATACTATCCTGCACTTACTTTGTTCTGTGTTATCTGTAAATTCACTGTACCCACCCTGTTACGGCCAAGAAGGCCAACAGTATTTGGAAATAAATAAATAAATAAATAAATAAATAAATAAATAAATAAATAAATAAATAAATATGCCAGTACAGCGGCCGTGTTGCAGTGTACTGATTTGCGGCTCGATCGATGCCTACAACTACATAACCGATTGGTAAACACCAAATTGAAAGCGCAAGAATGTATTCCGTGGTGTTAGTTCAACAAGGCGTACCAATTGGCAAGCGTGTGCTCTCACATACGAGTGAGCGAAGTACCGGCGAGTGCGCCCCCCGTCGGCTTTCCGTGGCGGCCTGTGTGCGTTCTCTGAAAGCGCGTCGCATCGATGCTCATCGCTCCTTGTGCGGACACCGGACGCAACAAACAATGGCCCATTCAGGTTAACCGATGCCGAAGCTCTACTGTACAGTCATTCTTACTCCTAGGAATTGCCTATTCTTAAACCCAGAAGCGCCTATCGCATGTAGACGGACTCGGCCGGCACGCTTTAGGTAGGGCTCTGTGTTTTCGGAGTTTATTTTTCTTGAAAGTCGGAGGGTGTTTTTCGAAGTTTATTTTTTGGCAGAAATTCGGCGTTTATCGGAGTTTATTTCTCCATAATCCTAATTCTCAGAAATTCAGAGTTTCATTTTGCATTATTCTCAGTACTCCAATGTGAAATGATATCTGAACACGAAAACATCAGAACATACGAAGCGTCTTTTATTTGTCTGGAAGCGCTTGTGGTGTACCCTTCTTTTCTGTATCCGTGTGTCAGTGTGCGCTAAAATAAGTTACGATGCACTCATACCAACTAGCTCGTCTTTCAGTATTACTTGTCTGGAAGGTTTGAACGCGCAGACACATATACACACAAACAGAAATACTTGAATGCAAATCACCTACGTGTACAAGATCAAAGCTTGTTGTAATAGACGCAAGCATACTTTACTAGCTTCGAGAATAATCTCGACTATTAAGCACCACCGCCGCCAGAAAGAAGAAGCACATGAAAGGAGCGCGGTGCTTAGGCGTCCCGGTTTTTCTCCAAGTTATTTACCTATTGGCCCAGCAGCAAGTTCTGCTAAGATAGGTTGCTGCAACTGACGGATGCGCGCTGCTTTCGGTTTATGATTCTCAGCTTTTGAATCGGAGCACAACACATGCTACTTCGGCTAAGGCTTTCCAACCTTCTGAAGAGCGGTTTGTATCAACATGCCAATTGATATCCCGTTACAATGCTGAATTACTTGTAAGTCTATCATGAGGATCCTACGTCCAGGAAGCTCGTCGTCGCAGAAAGTCGCATGTACCACCACTGCCGGACGTCCGCAGTGTTCCGGCACTTACGACGTCCTTCATCGAAGAGCTTATATATTGTCACAATGACTTTTGCAATGACCTCATGTAGGTATTTCCGGTATAATTGATCCCTACTTGGCATCATGCGTGCCGCCGACACTTGCTTCGAAAGAGGCTGCCAAGAAGCCCAACGTCCTGGTGCAGTGGAATCCCAGCATGACAAAGTGCGCGAGGCAAAGCTTATATCGGCCAAACCGGCCGAAATATCAATGACCCCTTAGAGCATGCCCTTTCGATAAAGAACGGAACGCGGTCATATAGGCCGTTAAAACCGGAGTGTATCGGATAAATCCGAATTGTGAACAATTTTACCGGCGAGTGCTTATCGGATTTTTTCGGATTTATCCAAAAACACGGAGCCCTAGCTATAGGCCTACCTTCGCTGGGAGTCGTACGAGGGCAGGGTTGCCAGGTTTGGCTACTTTGCGCAAATTTGGCTACTTTTGGGGGCCGGTGGCGGCAGAAAAAATGTCTTTCTTAGCTACTTGGCTACTTTTTGGCTACTTTCTTCTTCCCTCGATTTGAGCCAAATTATCAATATCTCGTGTCGTCGCAGTCACTGGTGTTCAAGTACGTGGCGTCAAAACATGGCCAAACCGTGCTTCCAGCTCCCAAAATTGAATGGAGCACTTGCTTGACGCAGAGCTTTAATTAAATGAATGGCTCAGTTTATACTTAAACAGGGTCAATGGTCTAAAAGAAACATAAAAAACAACACGATTACAACGTGCCTATCAAGCAGGCCTCGAGCAAAAAAACAAAAGGCCTTTGGGTATACGTGGCTGCGACTCAGCGAAAACAGTTTCATGGAGCTCAGTTTTGCTCAACTTCGCTATAGACCATATAATTCGAAGGGAACAAGACAATCGAAAGCGCTCCGCAACTAGGGCGCTCTGCGCTCATCCACATTACAAATCGGATATCCGGCGAATTACTTTTCATTTCTTAGTATCAGGTACGCACTGCGACTCCAGAAGATTCACTGCTCGGACTTGGTCATCGCGCAAGAAATTATTGAGACAAAAGGCTTAGATGCCTCATCAAACGCGAAATTCCATCGTCGACAGCGGCGTCGGCATCATCAATTGATGACGTCACCTTATGATGTCACCATGACGTCACAGATCCGCAAAATTTGTGACCTCATCATGACGTGAGATGACGTCACATGATAAATCGTCGCTTGGTCTAAGGTGGTCCGATCACGAAGGCAGCTTCCGGAGAGGGGCAAGGAAGGATCGACTGAGAAGCAAAAGATGTCGTCACCGGCGAATGCATAAGGGGATCCTGTGAGTGACTACAGCGTATGCTTCAGTCCCAGAAAGTGCGAGTACACTCATGCCGTATACTTTATCCTTATTATCCTTATCTTGTCCTTTTAAGAGAAGATGCAACACGCGTGAAGGGAGCGTCATTTTTTGCGACATCGCAAGAAACTTCGTCATCCTGCAAGAAAATATTGCTAAAGTCAATAATTTGTGCTTTAATCTGAGTAATATTGATTTTGAATGGTTTGTGGTCTACTTATTTACATTTCCACCGAAAGGCTTTAGTCATTTAAAGTAAAATGTTTATGTTGTTTCCAAACGCGCATGACTGCCTTTGGCTACGTTTGCTTTCTTTGTATCAAGTTGGCTACTTTCTGGCTAGTTTTTGGGTTTTCCACCTGGCAGCCCTGTACGAGGGTCATATTGGGATGGACCGATCTCGGCGCAGGTGGCTTGTAAATGTTGAATTTTGCGCATTTTAGCATCAAAAGATTCTCACTGTTACATCAAAGTGTAGCCGAGGCAAGCGAAACTGCAAGAATTGCCAGAAACTCGTTTGTGCTATGGTTCTGTCGAGCGGCGTTGTTTTTCTGGCGTATACATGCAGCGCCACCGCATATCAGATCAGACGCCGGATCATAATGTCCTGGATTATTCCTCGACCAGCGCTGCTAAAAGATCGTCGCAACCATATTTGTAAGCGCATGAAGAAACTGCCAAGTTCAGGCTCTTTCTTTTCACCAACTAGCAACCTTGTACTATCGCGAACTCGCTCGGCAGCGGGCATCCCTATCGAAATAAATTTAGTTCTTTTGTTCATCCCAAACGAAGCAGTTGGTTCTTTTTTGGCCTGCGATAATTTTCCTCACAATTCCGTGCCGAAACCCGGGAAGAAGTTATCAAACTTACCGTTGAGGCAGCTAGGTCAACAGACGTCGACAGCCCAACGAGCTTGAGGAAAAACATTAACGATCCTCGGGCAAGAAACGGTCGACGAGGCGCTTCAGCCAAGAAGCCCTGACAACGCCACACCCAGCCGAAACCGACACCACTGCTCAAGGCAACGAATATGCCAGGCAACACAGAATCACAGACGCCAGGATGGGCCGGCTCAAGCTAAAAAGGAGCGCCTTGAGAACTCAGGGGACCGAACTTATTTCCGAGGCAGAATTATTCTTGGCGAGCCATGCGAACGACGGCGCTCTCAGCGTCTTGTCGGCCAGGCTAAGTGCTCTCCAAATACAACTAAACGAAGTGGACAATGCCATTGAACCACTAGTTGTTGACGAAGACGCGGAGCAAAATTACATCAGAACAATCGAGTACAACGACCGGATCGTCGCATGCATAGCGAAACTCAGCCAAGAAGCCGAAGAGCAAAAAGCACAAAAATTGCAGTGGCTTAGCTCGGTTATGCCAGGATATACGTAGCGTTAGCAAATGTTCAGCTGATTATTCTGAGCTTTCCAGATTGTCTAGGATTAGCTTAATTGCCCTGCTTACTGCTGCTCCAATGACACACACACGGTATACGTATAATGTGGCACATGCATATTTATTTTACAGCGAAACCTGTTATGAGATCATTTCAACGGCCGTTTTTGGCGCCGTAGTTGTCCGCCGCCGCCGCCGGTGTCCGTAGCCGCTATCGCACGAAATAGGAAAAAAAAGGAAATAAGAAAAAAATTTCCAGAATGGAACGAGGTTCGAACCTGGGCCCTCTGCGTGGGAGGCCAGTGTTCTATTTCGAGCCATGCCGGTTTTGTTTTTCTTTATTGTCGCAGCTATGCCGGTGCTTGAAACTGCGTTGCAAAAAGACCCTATACAGGCTTCATGTCGGGAAGGAACCACATTAACATATTAATGTAGTGTGGTCGAAGAGTAAAATAACAACCAGGCGTCACATAAACGCGAATTCTGTAACCGGGCATCACACAATGCGAATTGCGCAACGAGTGGGTTGTTGAATGCTTCCTACCCATTACAAAGGCCTCTGCGATAATTCTTCATTGTCATCAGCCACAGCATCAACAAAGTGCACATAATGCCTTACAGGTGTTCAGCGAGTACCACGGTTCTCCGCAGAATGACGAAAAATTGAATAGTGGCTGCTTCCCTATTTCACCAAAATTATGATGATTGATAGCGTAGTGGGTTCCTCGCAAGTAAACTTCTATTGGTTGCCATGGAAGCCCGTAAGGCTCTCCATGATCCATTTCCTCAGGCTCTCAATAAACTTAACTCCCCCTCTCTCTCTCTCTCGCTCTCCCTCTCCGTTTCTCTGGTTAACGTATGTTATAAAGCGTGGTGGGACAGTTAAATAACGACCGGGCGTCACACAATATGAATTACGTAACTAGTGGGTCGTTTAAAGCTTCCAACCCATTACAACGGGCTCAGCCATAATTCTTCATCCCCATCAACCATCGCATCAACAAAGTGCACATAATGCCTTACAGATGGTACCTCGCTTCTCCGCAGAATAACGAATAACTTTAAGAGAGTTGACTGTTGGGCTAGTTGGTGTTCAGACATGGGAACCATCGTTAAAGGCGCAACACCACACAACACAAGAGAAGACCAGACGAGCACAGGCGCAAACTAACAACTGATTTATTGAAGGCAGATCTCCAGGCATATATACCAACAGGCTGCGCAGGCGCAACGTCACAACAATCCTCGGAAAACATAAAAAATATCGCGAAAGAAAATCAATTTCAGCTTTGTGAAGCGCAATGGAAGTGTCGCTGACACACGCCTCACCTGCTTTCCTGATTAGAAACGCTTCTAACGTTTCACGAGCCGTTTTTTGTCTGCTTCTACCTACAATTTTTGCGCATCGGAAACGTGGTTCACAATTCGGGCATGTCATGCAATGGTCGACAAGATGGCTTCGCTCTTTGTTAATTAGATTTCTTGCGTGTTCCCTGAGCCGGTCATTGAGGCAGCGCCCCGTCTGGCCGATATATACTTTGCCGCAGGTCAGGGGAATCTCGTACACGACGTTGCTGGCACACTGAACGAAACGTCGTTCATGGTTCTTTTTGCAGCCTCCCTTTTCCTCCGCACAGGTGGTGCGACGGCTCAGCTGAGCGAGCTTCTGGGGGGCCGAGAAAGCCAACGGCACGTTGAACCGGCTAGCCACTTTTTTCAGGCTATGTGTGACCTTATGCATGTACGGCACCACTTCTGGCCTCTGGGCGCCCACCAGGGGCTTCGCGGCATCTGAGTAGCAACGGTGCTTCAACTTCTTAAGCAGCGTCTCTGCAACAGACAAGACGACCGACCCAGGGAAGCCGGCTGAAAAGAGCCTCCCCAATTGAAGGTTAAAACTATCCTGCACCTTGTGAATGCACGACTTCCGAAGTGCTGAATCTAAACAGAGAGTAGCGATGCCTCTCTTTACCGTTTTTGAGTGAGCTGAATTGTACGGAAGGAGCTCTTTTTGTGCACGCGGAGAGTACGCCCAGCAAACATGACTTTCGTTGAACGTCAATTGCAAATCTAAAAACTGAAGCCTACTTTCTTCCGGACGTTCAAAAGTGAAGGTTAGCCCTTTCCCATGATGTTTAAAATCTTTTAGCACACACTTCTGCGCATGCTCATATGAGGATGAGCACTTGTTAAAAAGAACTAAGAAGTCGTCCACATAACGAAAAACTTTAAGGACCTTGTCATTGTTAGAAGAATTAAAACGATCGTGTAAAGAGCGATCGATGGATGATAAAAAAATATGACACAACACAGGCGCGATGCATGAACCAATACAGATGCCTTTCTTTTGAAGGTAAATCTGGTCGTCAAATTTGATAAAAGTGGTCTGGAGGTAAAATTCTAAAAGGGCTAAAAGGTTTCCTACTTACATGCCTGCGGCATTTTGGAAAGCAACCGCACCATTTTCATCAATGCAGTCTTTAACTGCGAGAAACAGTTCATCATGGGGCACCGCGTAAAAGAGCTCTTCCACGTCGACAGAAAACGCAAAACCAATGTCATTGTTGCCTTCAAGAAAGTTCACTACATCAACGGAACTTTTTGTGAGGAACGGATCAGTTATATCGAGGTAATTCAGGGTTTTAAGCAGATACTTACTGACGCAATGCTGCCACGTGCCCCGTTCGTTCACAATGGTACGAAATGGGGCATCGGGTTTATGCGTCTTAACGCTAAAGAAAACGCTCAGCGCAGCACTATCACTGTTTGTGATATCTCGGGCGAGCTTAAGAAGATCTAAGCGCTTGCAAAGTTCTACTGCTTTACATTTAACTCTTGCCTTGCCTTTTTTCACGCAAAAGAAATTCTTGTTGACAGCCACAGCAGCTTTTACATGGTACAGTGTTTTGGGCAAGACAACGCAACCGCCTACCTTGTCTGCCTGCAAGACGCACAACTCATTGTCTTTAAAGAACTTCACCACACATTTCAAACTGTCTTTAGCACCCCTTGGATCCGTACTTTCTACATTCTTGGCGAGACAGTCAATTCCTTCGTGGGGACATGTGAAAAGACTGGTTAAAATTTTACGATCCGAACTTTGGCGGCAAGTGCGTTTATACTTCGACTGGCTTAGGGTGGCTACCTTTACTCGGTACCCTGGAGGTGTGGCGGAAAGGCAGTTCCACACTCTTAAACGGGAAGCCATGCGAATTACGGAATTCTGGTGGAGCTACAACCTTAGGTGGATCCTTGGCGCTGTGGCGAAGCCTAAGGACCCGGAACGTCGTACCGGCAGCCTGACAGTCATGGGAGGAGCTTCAGTTCCTTCCAATATTAGAAACATTCTAGAGAAGGGTCCTAAGTTTGGACTAGAACCGTGTGTGCCTCCCCACGAACTTGCAGCCTTGAACCGAAGAATTTCAGAGAGAGCACCTCAGGAAGATCGTGAACGCTGTCTTTTGGAAGGAATTGACTGTCTCGCCAAGAATGTAGAAAGTACGGATCCAAGGGGTGCTAAAGACAGTTTGAAATGTGTGGTGAAGTTCTTTAAAGACAATGAGTTGTGCGTCTTGCAGGCAGACAAGGTAGGCGGTTTCGTTGTCTTGCCCAAAACACTGTACCATGTAAAAGCTGCTGTGGCTGTCAACAAGAATTTCTTTTGCGTGAAAAAAGGCAAGGAAAGAGTTAAATGTAAAGCAGTAGAACTTTGCAAGCGCTTAGATCTTCTTAAGCTCGCCCGAGATATCACAAACAGTGATAGTGCTGCGCTGAGCGTTTTTCTTTAGCGTTAAGACGCATAAACCCGATGCCCCATTTCGTACCATTGTGAACGAACGGGGCACGTGGCAGCATTGCGTCAGTAAGTATCTGCTTAAAACCCTGAATTACCTCGATATAACTGATCCGTTCCTCACAAAAAGTTCCGTTGATGTAGTGAACTTTCTTGAAGGCAACAATGACATTGGTTTTGCGTTTTCTGTCGACGTGGAAGAGCTCTTTTACGCGGTGCCCCATGATGAACTGTTTCTCGCAGTTAAAGACTGCATTGATGAAAATGGTGCGGTTGCTTTCCAAAATGCCGCAGGCATGTCAGTAGGAAACCTTTTAGCCCTTTTAGAATTTTACCTCCAGACCACTTTTATCAAATTTGACGACCAGATTTACCTTCAAAAGAAAGGCATCTGTATTGGTTCATGCATCGCGCCTGTGTTGTGTCATATTTTTTTATCATCCATCGATCGCTCTTTACACGATCGTTTTAATTCTTCTAACAATGGCAAGGTCCTTAAAGTTTTTCCTTATGTGGACGACTTCTTAGTTCTTTTTAACAAGTGCTCATCCTCATATGAGCATGCGCAGAAGTGTGTGCTAGAAGATTTTAAACATCATGGGAAAGGGCTAACCTTCACTTTTGAACGTCCGGAAGAAAGTAGGCTTCAGTTTTTAGATTTGCAATTGACGTGCAACGAAAGTCATGTTTGCTGGGCGTACTCTCCGCGTGCACAAAAAGAGCTCCTTCCGTACAATTCAGCTCACTCAAAAACGGTAAAGAGAGGCATCGCTACTCTCTGTTTAGATTCAGCACTTCGGAAGTCGTGCATACACAAGGTGCAGGATAGTTTTAACCTTCAATTGGGGAGGCTCTTTTCAGCCGGCTTCCCTGGGTCGGTCGTCTTGTCTGTTGCTGAGACGCTGCTTAAGAAGTTGAAGCACCGTTGCTACTCAGATGCCGCGAAGCCCCTGGTGGGCGCCCAGAGGCCAGAAGTGGTGCCGTACATGCATAAGGTCACACATAGCCTGAAAAAAGTGGCTAGCCGGTTCAACGTGCCGTTGGCTTTCTCGGCCCCCCAGAAGCTCGCTCAGCTGAGCCGTCGCACCACCTGTGCGGAGGAAAAGGGAGGCTGCAAAAAGAACCATGAACGACGTTTCGTTCAGTGTGCCAGCAACGTCGTGTACGAGATTCCCCTGACCTGCGGCAAAGTATATATCGGCCAGACGGGGCGCTGCCTCAATGACCGGCTCAGGGAACACGCAAGAAATCTAATTAACAAAGAGCGAAGCCATCTTGTCGACCATTGCATGACATGCCCGAATTGTGAACCACGTTTCCGATGCGCAAAAATTGTAGGTAGAAGCAGACAAAAAACGGCTCGTGAAACGTTAGAAGCGTTTCTAATCAGGAAAGCAGGTGAGGCGTGTGTCAGCGACACTTCCATTGCGCTTTACAAAGCTGAAATTGATTTTCTTTCGCGATATTTTTGATGTTTTCCGAGGATTGTTGTGACGTTGCGCCTGCGCAGCCTGTTGGTATATATGCCTGGAGATCTGCCTTCAATAAATCAGTTGTTAGTTTGCGCCTGTGCTCGTCTGGTCTTCTCTTGTGTTGTGTGGTGTTGCGCCTTTAACGATGGTTCCCATAACGAATAACGTCGTGGTGGGTGCTTCCCAACTTACCAAAAATTATGATTTATGGCGTAGTGGGTACGTTGCTAATGTACTTGTATTAGTAGCCACAAAAAGTTTATAACGGGCTCTAGAAATGCCGCTCTTCCAGCTTTCGCTGTGATTGTGCTGCGCTTTCCGCGCAGGCCTGGTGTTTTTGCTCAACGTCAAGTTGCTTCTTCATTCTTCGTACGCTAAACCGCTAATTACCAGGTAACTACTTCGGAATCCGATGAGATAATCTTATCGGCTCTTCTGCGCCGTTGAGCAGCATTTGCGCTCTCCTTCTCGATGGCGTTACCCACCTGCAAACGCCAGTCAGAGGCGCTATCAAGCGGCACCAGCGCATTGTCAGACGGCGACTGCACAGCGAAGGCGAATAGCTGCGCGCGCCATGGCTACGACGTCACCCCTCTCGAATGCGCAGAGCAGCAGCGGCGAGTCGCGTGCGCCGGAGCCAGTCGTCCTGCCAGGCTACGACGCCACTCCTCTCGCTCTGCGCCACCAGCAGCGGCGAGCCGCGCGTGGCGGTGGCGGAGAGCGCGTGAGATCCCGGCTCCGCACTGATCCTCGCGCATGTGCGCACGGCTCATGACGATCCACGCGAAATCGGCTCCAGCTAGGCAAGTGTGGCTAACGCTACAAAAACAAGCAGAAATGGCCGCGACGCGGGCGCCGACCGACGGCCTTCCGAGGGCTGCGCAGACCCACGTTAAACTACCGAAGCTCGTGTTACAGCGATTTAGCGGTGCTTCCACGGAGTGGCAGTCCTTCTGGGAACAGTTTGAGAGGGTGGTGCATGAAAACGACACCCTCTCCGACTCTGAGAAGTTTCTGTACTTGCGGTCGTCACTTTCTGGGAAGGCTGCATCGGCCATCGACGGCATCCAGGTGACGTGAGCTAACTACAACACAGCCATCGAGCTCCTTAAAGAGCGCTTCAGTCGACGAGACGGGCTGATACAAGAACGTCTGACTCAGTTACTGGAGTTCCCACCGGTACGAAACGAGCATGAGGCTATCGGCCTACGTCGACTCTATGACCATCTGCAGCGCAACATAACCTCTCTCGCAGCGCTCGGAGTTAAAACAGATGGCTACGGTGCCCTGCTGTGCTGCGCACTCTTGCGAATGCTGCCATCGGAACTAGTAGTCAACTACCACAAGGGACTCTCCGCTGACAGCAAAGAAGAAGGGATCGGCATCGAGAGTTTACGAGCTTTTCTCAAGACCGAAGTGGAGATCCGAGAGAAGGCACTGCAGACTGGCCATCGCGAAGTAAAAGGATCCAGCTCAAAACATCGAGATAAAGAAAAGAGCAAAACACCAAAAGGATCAGCGGCTTCGCTCTTCTCTGCGGGCAAATCGAAGCAGATCGATTCATGCACATTTTGTGATGCAAAGAATCACACGACTCACCAGTGTCAGGCACAAATGTCACTCGATGAAAGGAAGAAACGACTCACTGCGGCTGGTTGCCGCTTCCTGTGCGGCGTAAAGGGACACATGTCGAAACAATGCCGCAACAAAAGGCTGAGTTGCAAGCACTGTGGCAGAAGACACCTGTCGCAAATGTGTGACCCCACCTGGAGGCAGCCTGAGATCACAGCCGCAGAGTTGCACTCTTCAGCGGAACAGAAGTCGAAAATTGTGCCTACCGTGCTGCTCCAAACGGCTCAAGTATGGGCAGAAGGACGAGGGAGAGCTCTGACGCGCCTCCTCCTCGACGAGTGTAGCCAACGAAGTTTTGTCACAAAGAAGCTTTCCCGCGAACTGCAACTAGAGGTGATTGGTGAAGAGGACATCACAATCTACCCATTCGGATGATCAGGCAACATTATCAAAGAAAAACGCAGAAGAGTGAAACTTTGGCTAAGAGGTCAGTCTGACCGCAACGAGCACTTCATCGAAGCTCTCGAAATACCAGAAATCTGTTCTTATCAGCTGCGAGTACCGGAGAACATGATGCAAAAACTGCAAGCGGAAATAGATGAATTGGCAGATTTCACCGTTGCACCAGCCCACCAGGCGAGAAGCGGCATTGACATCCTTATCGGTGCCGACTATTACTGGTCGTTGGTGTATGGTGGCTTCAAGAAGCTGCAGGGCACACTTGTTGCACTGAAGACCAACTTTGGGTGGACGCTTCAAGGAGCCATTCCCTGCAGTAGCTCAGCTGCCTGCCGCTCAACCGCGGCAGTTCTTCGTGCTGGAGTGTCAGATGACACAACATGTTTGACCAACGAGCTGAAATCATTCTGGGAGCTGGAGGGCATCGGAATTACTGACTCTTGTGCCCAAACGAACAAAAAAGTCAAGAAATCTTCAACACGTTTTCGACATCGATCAAGAAAACAGACAAGCGCTTGAGGTGGCATTACCATGGAAACCTCTGATAATTCATCTCGCTCGCAACAAAGCGATCGCACAGAAGCGTTTGACAAGTCTCACGAAGATGCTATTGAAAGATGACGCGACACTTATCGAGTATGACGCGGCTATCTGTCAGTACCTGGAGAAAGAGTTCGCCGAACGACTTCCACCGGAAGAAATCAATAACGACAAAAACAGAGTTTACTACATGCCTCACCGCGCTGTCTTCTGACCTGGTAGCCTTTCAAACAAGATTAGGGTCGTATTTGATGCATCGTCAAGCGACAAAGGATGTATCTCCCTGAACGAAGCCCTGGAGCCAGGACCAAACTTGAACCAAGTCTTGCTGAAGGTGCTGATTAACTTCAGAATTCACCACATCGGATTCAGTGCAGACATTGAGAAGGCATTACTGCAAATTTCAGTGACACCGGCAGATCGCGAAGCCCTCCGATTCTTGTGGTATGAGCACTTACCCATGAGGCAAGACCGAGATTCCGTGATAGAAGTCTGGAGAAGGACACGAGTGCCCTTCGGTGTCACAAGCAGTCCGTTCCTTCTCGCAGCCACAGTGCGTCATCATTTCTCAACTACTGCGGGCGATTCACGCATCACTAAAACTATCAGTGAGAGGCTGTACGTGGATGGCCTAATAACAGGAGCGGAGACAGAGGAGGACGCTGTAGTCTTCTACCGAGGTGCGCGAGACGTCATGAATCGAGCAAGCATGACACTGCGCAAATGGAATTCAAATTCTAAGAAGCTGCAACAACTGTTCAACGACGAAAGAACCGGATGTACCCTGAGCTACGTTGAGTGTCCGACATCAAGTGTCTCACGAGTCCTCGGACTTGTATGGGATAAGGACAGAGATCATCTGGCGTTTTCCATGAAGGCAATCTTGGATTTCTAAGATCGAAACAGCGACACGAAACGATTCATCCTTCAGGCATCAGCTCGTATATATGACCCGCTTGGTCTTATTTCTGCAGTCCCAGTGGCAACCAAACTCATGTTCGAAACACTGTGGGAACTGGGTATTGAAGTGGGACGCTCCTCTGCCTTAAGACGCCAAGGCAGCTTGGACGCAGTGGCACACCCAGCTACACTATTTAACGGACGTAACAGTGCCAAGACGATATGGTAGCTTGCCCAGCAATAGCTGGAAAGATGTGCACATTTTCACAGATGCGAGCCCCAAAGCTTACGGTGCAGGTGCGTATTTGCGCACCTATGGAGTCAAGGAAGCAGCGGTGACTCTCGTTCTTTCAAAGTCCCGCGTAGCACCGATTAAGAAGTTGTCTCTTCCAAGACTGGAGCTGATGGGCATGGTGATCGGTGCACGATTGAAGGAATATTTGGTGCAATCATTTGGTCTCCCTATCGACAAATGGTACATGTGGACAGACTCATCTATCGAATTGCATTGGGTACGAGGTTCCGCGCAACAATGGAAGCCCGTTGTCGCCAACCGAGTTCTGGAAATTCAGCAGCGAACGGATCCAGAGCTCTGGAATCACTCACTGTCCTGGGAACGAAAATCCCGCCGACCTCCTGACGAGGGGAGTAACCCCGAGAGCACTCAAGTCAAGCCCAGTGTGGTGGAACGGGCCTGTCTGGCTTTCACAGCCATCTACTTGCTGGTCATGTCACAAAAACACCGCTGACATGACCATTGCAGAGGAGGAAAGAAAGACACTTCGAGTTCACAACGTGACAGTGAGGGAACCCATATTACCCCAGCAGAAATAGAGCTCCCTCTCCAAACTGGTTCGAGTTACCGCTTGGGTACTGCGATTTGTTCACAACTCCAGGCATCCCAATGAGAAACGCCAGGGACATCTTACGACAGAGGAAGTGCAAGAGGCGCACACTTGTTTGACTTGTGGAAAACTGCTTGACTGCTTGACTTGTGGAAAAAACTCGACGTTTGATGGCACCTTATGTTCGTATTTGTTATGTCATGTATGACTTGTTATTTATGTGTGTACGCTGGTGATCGGCGCTTTCTCAGGCTTTTATTGCCTTTACGCCGATCCCCTAGGCAACTATGTATACTGGTTGTCTGAAATAACTATGACATGATATGATACTTCAAACACAATTGGAGGCCTTTCAAATTGAACTCCAATGTCTTCACCGCTCGATACGCTTGCCAAGTGATTCTCCGATACGTGATCTCAGCGTCTTCTGCGACGACGAGGGCGTGTTAAGAGTGGGAGGAAGGCTCAATGCTGCCGACGTTTCCTACAACGTTAAGCATCCGATTGTCCTTCCGTCGAGGCATCCCATCACAGAACTTGTCATCAACGCAGCTCATCGCCGTCTCCCGCATGCTGGCGCGCTAGAGACTCTTATCTAACTGAGGGAGAAGTACTGGGTTGTGCGAGAAAGGCAGATCGTAAAAAAGGTGCTAAGGAAATGTGTGACGTGCAATCGTTTCGACAGCCATACTGCTACTGAACCAGTCGCTACTTTGCCTTGCGAAAGGGTGACACGAGCGCCACCCTTCGATGTAACAGGTGTAGACTTCGCGGACCGCTGAACACAAAAGATTAATGAAATAACAGAAAGTCTTACATCGTCATTTTCACGTGTGCATTTACGCGCGCAATACACCTTGAAGTGGTGACCGATATGTCGACATCGAACTTCCTGATGGCGTTCCGAAGTTTCATCTCGAGAAGGGGGGTCTGTCGGGTCATCTTTTCTGACAACGCTAGGACTTTCAAGCATGCTTCTAAGGACCTGCAGAAACTGTGGGCCACAATACGAGGAGAAGACATCCAGAATTTCTTCTTCAACCACCAGATCCGCTGGAAGTTCATAGCTGAGAAAGCGGTTTGGTGGGGCGGATTTTGGGAGAGAATGGTTCGTTCCGTGAAAACATTCCTGAAGAAGGTTTTGGGAAGCAGCTACTGCAATTTCGAGACGCTCACGACAATACTAATTGAATTCGAAGCTATCAACTCTCGACCCCTGACCTACGTCTACACAGACGCGAGCGAACCCGAACCTTCAACACCGTCTCATTTCCTGATAGGTCAGAGAATAACCACTCTTCCTAACAGCTGCTCCGCTGCTGAAGTGGTTCAGAAACCTGGTGAACTCACGCGTCGCTGGCACTACCGCCTTAGAATAGCCGACCAGTTTTGGCGTCGGTGGCAAAAGGAATACCTGAAGAGTCTCCGATCGGCACATTTCGCTGTGCCGAATTCGTCAAGTGCACTAAAGCAAGGAACCTTCGTCTTAGTTCATGAACAACATCTGCCGAGGCAGCTCTGGAAAACTGGAGAAGTGGCCGAAGTCCTTCTAGGACGTGATGGAAAGATCCGAGCCTGGGTGGTGCGCATGCCGAATGGAGCCACTTTGAGAAGACCAGTTCAACTTTTCTACCCCATGGAATGCACGGACGAATGACCAGAGGCTCATTCCGGGTGCAGTATGAAGAAACTGCCAAGTTCAGCCTCTTTCTTTTCACCAACTGGCAACCTTGTACTATCGCGAACTCGCTCGGCAACGGGCATCCCTATCGAAACAAATTTAGTTCTTTTGTTCATCCCAAACGAAGCAGTTGGTTCTTTTTTGACCTGCGCTAATTTTCCTCAGCGCATAGCTACAACCCTCAGAATTAGGCATAAGCGAATGTACTGCATTGAGCCGATATGACAGTCCCTGCTAATATTTGGAATTTTCTCATGAAAACGGCGTTCAATAATATGGAGTTTTAAAGTAACAGGTCGATGCGCCTACAGTGTCCATAAGGATCACCAGATACTTGCACGTGTTATAGTATATGTATATTTGCTGTTTAAATACTCGCATCAGAGCTGTTGACACTGGCCCTAGAAGTGGGTTATAAAAGCACGGGTACATATACCGGTTACTGTGCGTGTGGTTGTACGTAGCGCAAGCGGTACAGGTTCAGTGTTGCTCTGCTATGTACGATTGCAATGTGTGAGCGGATGCCCATTCTGTGTATATGGCGTAAGCTTCAGACATTCTCAGTTAGCATGTTGTCTGTTAGGTTGTGGAAAACGCACGGCGGTCTTCTTTTTTAACGTTAGTCCTAGGAGAAAGAGTGATTCTACTCTTGGAGGTAGATGATGTACTCCAGGCCAACCAGCACTGTTAAACTCTGTGGCGGAGTAATACAACTCTTGCAGAGACGGTATGTACTCCCTTCAATAAGCGTGACTTTACTCTGGCGAGGGACCTTGTTCACTGTCGTTCAACCAGAGTACCAGAACTCTGCTGAGAGAATGTACCTACTCTGTGCAGCAAAGAGTTCCCAGCACTCTTGAAAAAGGAAGTGAAATATGCTACAAGCGTTTACTCCCGTGAAGAGAGTTGCTAGCACTCTGTTACTGCTGCGAGTGATACGCGCTTGTTCACGGGATTTTTTTTTCAGCATTTTCGGCGCGTAGGCATGTTGATAGAAGAGCCGCCCTTTCAGTCAACAGCGGCACTCCTAACCTCCTGACGGCTAACAGAGGGGGCTACGGTAACTAGTTCTTTCCCCTATGGTCGCGCAATACGCCTCATCTTACAACGGTAATATTGTGCTTCATCGTCATGAGTGCTCCGGGCCCAAAATCCTTCGGGTGTCCGTTCACAGGAGCGTTTTAACTGCGCGCCGGAACGATGGGAGTTTCTGAACGAGTGGCGCTGTGGTGCAGCGGCGACTTCACATCGCGAACAAATTTTCGCATGTGTAGCCAATCACCGACGATCTCGCGGGCCACAGTCGGGACGTTTTACGGCGCCTTGGGCATACGTGACCGAACTACGCAAGAAGTCCGTTCTTTCGTTTCGGAAGAAGTTGTGAAGGGCTTGACAGTTTTCTTATGTTTTTTTTTCTTTTTTTTACGTGGTGAATTGGCACAATCTCCTTGAAAATGAACACGCATTCGCATATCAGTGAAAGTTTCAACGAAAGGCCTACTGTAACGACTTTAGCGTTAGCTTCAGCCCCCCCCCCCCCCCGGGATTCGTCCTGTCGAATTATCCGAGACTTGGAATACTAGCTATTCGAAAGTCAAATCGAATTATTCGATTAGTTACTATGCGATTGGAATTTGAAACTCCAATATTGGCACACACCTACCAGGTAGTCACATTGGTCGCGCAAAATTGCGTCAGCCGGCTTCCTCGCAGACTTGTCCTACACCACAAGGTTGCTGACCTCACACACGCATTGAAGCCGAGGGTCGTGCGCGAAGCACGAGGAAGGGGAGGAAGCGAGATCATGCACTCTAGCACGTGGACCCGTTGGTCTAATTAGGCGTGCGGAGATGTAACTGCACAGGAGTTTTGTTTTGCAATATGTACATTTTTTTAGCCGCAGCAATGACGCTTTATTTTTTTTATTTCCACGTAGGATACACTTGATATGCGACGCGTGCCTTGATGGTTCCGGAGGTCCCAATAAAATGTTATGCGAGGATATTCTAACTCGTGAACATGTGAATATGGGCCCTGGGCCCGTATTCACAAGAACCTGATACGTTAGAGATGTTCTCCAAAGGAAACGTGAGCCATTCCTAAAGCTGCACACACCATTAGCGAAGGTGACCAGCCAATGACAAGGGAAACATACGAAAGCATGGTGAAGTCGTCCGCTGTTAGCAAAATAATTTTTAACGCGATATATTTAACTGTTAGGCGCTATCGCGCAGTGCAAAGAGACCCGGTCTTTCTTCCTTTGACTGCGTAGGCTACGAGGTCTGCTAACGTTACTCGAGGAAGGCTACATACCATGCGGCAAACCGATAAAAAAGTAAGTGCCTGCGTATTCTTGGCGCATGTCGCCATTAATCCTGGAAGCGCGACTGCGTTCTTCGTGTGCGCGGAGCATACAGAACTCTGCAGCCGGTGCCCACAGAGAAGACTGCATGAGGTTGGAGGTGTGCATTTTCCCCCTGAACGGCCCTCGAAGACTTCTTCGACGTCCCCGGCTTATCCTCTTAGGTTCCTTTACACGCTTCACGTATCTCGGCAGCGAAAGTGCCTTCTAAATCATCAATAAGCAAGGTCGGCTGAGGGTGCGCGCGACGCTCTCGACATGACTGACGGGCTCGCCGGGATGGCCGATTCTGCCGCCCTCCTCCTCCTTGATGCACAGATATGGCTGAGAAGGAGGGGGCTTGCGCAGTCGGATGACGCTCGCAGCAAAAACACCGTGGGAGGTTTGAGCCGGAACGTGACTCGAGAGGAAATATTCGAAATGATGCTTTTGGCAATGCGAATAATCAGTGTGCCTACCTCACCGACCGTGTAGCTGCTTCGTTTCCTGACGAAAGGAAGTTGTCTTCGGCGAGCTGGTTGCCACGCCGAATGTGCGCGTGCACGCACACACAAACACACACTCGTGTGTGTTATTTTTCTCGCCTTTGGTGATATTATACGCCGGTGCCTGGCGCGTACTCCTTTCAGAGTGCAAGCAATGGCTGGCAGGATTGTTGCGCCCAGTCGTAATGACCGATGCCTTGACCCTCATCAGCGTGAGGCCGCGTTTGTTTGTCTTGGATAGCACCAGTTATCGCCCCCGTAACAGCACTCAATGCACTTGATGCCCTCGATGTCCTTTGCCATGCAGACCTGTCTTTCTAAAGTCGTCATTGTAGCCATTTCCATGAGGTGTTTTTTTATTTTTTCTGCTTGGACGAATGCTTATACATGGGTGGAAGGGAACTTGTCGGGTGAGACTGATTAGTAGTTAGAAAGGTTCCATTCCTTCGTCAGATCGGAGGGGATTGAGGTGGTCTGTAGCGATGCAAGAAAGGAACACCAAAGACGTAAACCAGAAAAAAAAATCGGTTGTTACCGATGCAGTTTTGTCTATACAAGAGCCAATAGCTCGATTGGGGTGACAAGACGCATTTCATGCTAGCCTAGTTTGGCTTTAGTCTATGTCATCCCGTAAATATTGCTGACATCGCTACATTCAAAACAAACAAGAAATGCACAGTGTTGCCGCAAGGGCGAAGCAAAGAATACGATAGTAAATAATTTTAATTTCATATGAAGCCCATCTCTGGCGCTAAAAGAAAGTGAAGTGGCTTATTTTTTTTTCACTCACCTTGGCGAACGATAGATTTGATTTCAAATTTCATGTTTGAAGATTGACCCACGCAACCTCTTGTGGGATGATGTGTGCGCATGTTGCTTGATGCGCGGGTATATCACGATGTTCGTTTCGAATAAACGCCAGTTCCAAGTTTAGCGCCAGTCATGTATGTGTTTCGTCTCCGTTATTCGTGCTTTCAAGGTATCATTAAAATCAAGGTATTGTTAAAATACGAACGCGTAACCTAAACATTGGCTTAGGAAGACAAGGACAAGTGCATACTACCAACCAAGTTTATTCGGTAAGCGGTGACATATATATAGCGAGAGATAAATGTCCCGTAACAACATCGATAAAAGAACACAACGATAAGAATACAAACGATCACAAATAAAAAAAATTGCACCATCTCCCGCTAAAGGGGACCATCAGGCGATGCGAAGCCGGAGCACTTGCACGATCGCGTTCCGTTGGCGTTCGTTGGGCATGCTACCGACCTCGCGTCGTGGAACGCGAAGAGGGACGCTACACGCGTCGCGAGCGGGGAACGCGGTCGACAGGCGCGCGAGAGGGGGGCAGCGTAGGAGAGGAGAGAGAAGGGGAGGGGACGCGCATGCGCTCGAGCTCATCGCGGCGTTGCGCAGGAGAGAATTTCGGCATGTCTAGCCCGCGTTTCAGAGAAAGAGTGGAAAGGAGGAGGGGAGAGGGGTATAAGAGAGGGAAAGTGGAGAGGGGAAAGGGGAGAGGGGTAGAGGACAGGGTGAGGGGAGTGGAGAGGGTATGCGCATGCGCAGTAAGGGTGGTCACGCCGCACACCACCACCGGATTGAGCTCCGCCTTAAGATACTTCGCATCTAAAATATAACTGCCACAGCTTGCGAGACTGCATCGCCTTGCAGAAAATGGTTAAACCCTATGGCATGTGCCGCTTTCCAAGAACATGAGCTCCTTTTCTGACAGGGCGATTGAGGGTTTACTCACAAAAGTCACGTGATCATGGGCTATGCTTGCAACTTGAATAATTATTCTTGTGTGGTGATCTTTATGTTTATTAATCACAGTTGTGCTGCCAAACTGTACCTTGCGTAAACATCTGCTGGCATGTTGTGCCAAAAAACCAGCGTTCCATGTACGTACGTTGCACGCATGCTCACGCAATGTCATTAAGACATCTCCCGGTTTGACCGATATAACAAGCGCCACATGAAAGCAGGATCTTTAGACAACGCTACTGACACAATTAACAAACTGAGTTTTGTGCTTCGTTTCGAACAGTCGTTTCTTGGGTCTTGTAGCACACGTGAACTTTGCCAGCTGAGAATACAAGGCAAAAACGCAGCGTACTTTACGAGGGCGGACAGAAGGAACACAGGGCACAGGCGCTGACTAAAAACTGGAGTTTCATTGCTCCATACGCCGCGGTAAATATACAGCCCGTATCAGCAACAAGAAAAAGGAGCAACAAAATGAGCAAGGCCAGACAGGTACACATTCAAAACAGTTGACGAGCGGGAACCATGACTATCCAGGCCACGATAGGATAGCCCTTTTAGATAAAGAGAACGCTTATGTGGCGCTGTAAAAAAATGTACGCAGTTGCACTTAACGTGAAAGCAGTAGGAAGTGCGGAGCAGCGATTGGCCTGCAGAGCTTGAGCGACGCTCGCGATGGTGTTCCACACGTGCTCTACGGCGGGAAAGGAAGCCTTCATTTGTGATGCAGTGACGTCCTCTCCCCTCCTCCTTTCTGAAGGAGTTCTCTCTTGAAGCGCGATTCGATTAGCTTCAGTGATGAAGGCCGTTCGCCGCCGTATACGCCGTACTGTCGGCCGCAAAAGTTTGCGGGATGTGCAGCGCGTGGCGGAGCGACGGAAAACTGCATTGCTGCGTCACCTACCGGGATGCGGCGGGTGTTGAGGCTATCGGCCGCAGCCTCCGCGATTAGATCCGGCAACGGCACGTTGTCTAAACGCGCCGTCGCTAATCGCCGAGGCCGATAGCCTCAACACCCGCCGCATCCCGGTAGGTGACGCAGCAATGCAGTTTTCCGTCGCTCCGCCACGCGCTGCACATCCCGCAAACTTTTGCGGCCGACAGTACATATCACGCGTTTCGGCGCCCTTGTGGCGCCATGGCTCGCCGGCGGAGCCGGACTGTCGCGGCGGTTCCGCCTCCTCCTTCAGTCTCCTCGGTCTTTCGGAATGCGTTGCGTTGGTTGCGCGGGTCGCGTCAGCTGCATGTCTTGTAGTTTTGTGTTCGAGCGAAGATGCGTATCTTCGGTGGCGGTGACGCCAGGCTCCGTGCTCGAAGTGACGCTTGCAGGGCGAAATATTCATGGAGCTGCGGACTGCAGACACGGACAACGTGCGCCTGTTAACGGTGAGTGTACTGCTTTCGTACGTACTAATCATACAGCTTTACCTGGGCGTCTGCAGCAGCTCTGCGGAAGTTATCTGCCAGCCATTTCCAACAGAAGCCTGCGCCCACGGGGCTGTTGCGGATGCCCAACTAAATCTGTCAGTTAACGAGTTGACACCGTTATGCGCGTTGCTGTACAAGCTCCCATAAAATGAGCGATGCAAACAATTATCAAGGGTCATTTTTTTGCTTATCGCACATTGTGTGCGCACTGCTGAAGGTGCAAGATGTCGTTTTGAGATGCGGCTTAGTGTACTTCATAAGAACATTTACATCAACCCTGAGTGTGCAGCGTGCTTCCGCGCGTGGGAACGTAAAAAAAGCCCGTCTGCAGAACGCTTAGACGCACTACATATAATGGCTTTTGTTGGCTCAAACACGGTAGTTTGAGGTGCCGATATAGTACGATGCTTCCAGCACGTACGCGGTGGTCACTTAAGTTGGACACGCCTCGCCGCTAAGGTTGAAAAGCTCAAGACATTCGACGGCACGTGTTGTTGCGGTCGCCTGCTGTGCACTTTTTTTCCCTCGTTTCTGTTGGCTGTTTTCGTGGTTTGCCTACATCTGCGATGACGTTTGACGTTATAACAGAATCGAGTCAGTGTACGTACGTGACTGTGGCAGCTATGTGCGGTAATTCTAGCATATGGCATGTCTGGTCTCAATATGACATGGCACTCGTACTCGCATATGTTTATCTGAGTATTTAAGGATGGGTTACGTTTGTAAAACAGGGCGGTCAGTAACCGCTCACGACGTGCTGCTTACTGCCGGAGCACGCGTTTGGGTGTTGGAATATGCCGGCGCAAAGCCGGACTTACTCTGAAAGCAAATTTTGAAGCGATTTCTCAGAAAAGAAGTGCTTTCGTACGTGCATAGCCAGTGCCTATTGCGAAACGAAGTTTCCTCCTTCTCTTACGTGAAAATTTGTTTTCGTTGCGAAATTATTTAAAACGAAACACACGTCAGACCTGTGTACAGTAACGGTGCCTTGAACAAAGGGTGGTTTTAAATACAAATAATCAGTGTGTGTGGTTCTCTTTTTTCTCTCTTCTTTTTTTAACATGCCTTCTCTATGATCTTTTATTCCCCTTACCCCTTTCCCCAGCACAGGGTAGGCAGCCGGTCTGAGAACTGGCTAACCTCCCTGTCCTTCCGTTTTTCTTTTCCTCCTCCTCCTTCCCAGAATCCCGGATCGCTTCTCCCGCCTCTTCGCTCCAGTTGACAGTCACACTCGGGGAAACTAAGGTGTCGCTATGGTCTGGCGCCTCACCACTCGTGATGGGAAAATCAACAGCGGCGTTCGCCCTGTCAACGAGGCAGTCGATCCTACATTTGCTTTGGTTGGACAACACGACGTAGGAAAACAGGTGAGTGGCACCCACTCAATGGAGTCTAAACCAATTTCGTTTTCTGTTTAAAAAAGGCTCACATCATCTTGTGCTGCAAGTTTGTCGCCAAGTGACGTGTTACAAAAGCTACTATTTGCAAGTTGTGTTTTACACGATAACAGCAAAAAACTTCATACCTTACCATGCCTTTTTACATTTGTTTTGTTGTGAGCCTTCATTATGTCTGTGTAAATCACTTATTGCGTAGGTTTTGCAAACTCTTACTGCAATTCCGTTTTCTCATCACAATATCACGTTCTGCTTTTCAGATACAATTTTTCATGGCCGCTCACGCTGAACAGGAGCGACAACATAGCAAGTCACCAGTCTGATGCCTCCAGCCGTCACCACTTTTTGATTTATTTATGATCATAAGGAATAAATATGGAAACATGATGCCGATTTCTGCAGTGTTTTTGCACCATATGACACTATGAACATCACTGTCACACATTTTAGTTGGCTATATTCATACAAGGATGTAAATAAGGAATACCTCAACGGCTTAATTGGAAATCAGACCATCTATTCGCGCTTTCTGGATTACTCTGCTTGAAAAGGTGTGTAGTTTTGACGAGTTTCATTAAAATAATGCTAAATTCAAGTATATTTCTTGCAGTCGCTCGGCACAATAGCAAGTATTATTGGACTTGCTTAAAATGAATACTTCATTATTTCAAACTGTAGTTGCGCAAAAGTAGAGAATGGGTCAATTCAGTAAATTAAAATAGTGGTGGAGTCGCTTGACGCTTCGGTGTGCGTCATTTGACCCCGTGGGAGTGTTACCCGCAAGAGTCGTCAGACTCCCTCATAAGTGGTGATGTGATCCTTCAGATAAGATTCCTTCCACTCTTCCTAGATGGTCAAGGTACTCTCCTAGAGCACGCCCACTCTGACCGACCAGGTGAGTCACTATGACTCTTTAAAGAGGGTCGTATACGTGGCAAAACAGACCTCTCCAAAAATTCGGCAGATCCCACGCACCGTGGGAGTCGATGTTATGCGAAGCATGCGCGGCAGGGCTGGGCAAAGATACTTTGAAATTGTATCGCGATACGATACAAGATACTCAGGCAAGAAGTATTGGAGATACAGATACAAGATACTGCCGCAATAATTGTATCCGATACGATACTTGGCAATTGTATCTTAAGATACTTCGATACATTATCAAATTTGTTATTAAAGATCCATATAATGTAGCAGCAAACGCCAATGTGCGAAAATGTCTGCTTGAAAATTTCTTAACTCTGACCTATTTTGTTTCACTTGAATGAAATGTCTGTTAGTATCTCAAGAGTTCTGCCCTTCTTGCTCAAAGTACATTAGTTTCCTTCCAAAATATCTTATTGGGGTTTGTTTTAGCTTCTTCACAGGACAGTTCTTTATACACTTCGCTGAAAGCGGTTCTTGCTTGTTATTTTTGCAATTGATGGGAGTCGCTGCTCAGCTTGCCGACCAGCTAGCGGGTAGCCGTATAATCACAATAACTTCAATAAGAAGCCTTCCCACGACGGCGCAAATACCGCTGTGGAATTTTACCTTGTCCGTAAAAGACAGTTTGCACAATACCGTATATCCGGACAGGTGTACAGCAGCAGCAGCGCTGGTAGCATTTTCTTTTTTTCTTGGGGGGGGGGGGGTGCAATGCATGGTGTGTACTAGGGGTTTGAGACCTTTCGCTAGCGGCCCGGCCCACACTCATGACCGTTTTCATCCCATTTGTTTTTATTTTCGAAATGAGTATGTCCGTGAACCGCACAGACATGACTGGTCTCAAGCATTCCTTTCGTAAGGAACATGTGGTCACCATGTGCTGAAATATAACCATGGAACAAAAACTCTACATTTCACAATATGCGTCCAGATTTCACTCGTTGTGTACATCGGTATCGATGTTTCTCGAATCCTGACTCCAAATCCCTTTCAGAAATGACCTATATATGAGACATGGGAAAGGCTTCCTTTACATCGTAATTTTGTTGAAACTCTCTCCCACCATCTTCACCGCCCCGGCCCTTGGAACTAAATTTCGCGACGGCGGCCCGCTGGCTATAAGCTTAGTTTGAGACCCTTGGTGTATACGCAGATGACGTAAAACTGCAATGAATTTTCATATTCTACTTATCTGCTGGCGTAAAGAATTCTTTGTTAATAGACTCACTAACGTGCAATCTTTGTTAATAGACTCACTAACGTGCATGCGAGGCCTTACGTCACCTGTGCAACGGGAGTGGTCTACAAAATTCCGCTCTCCTGTGGAAGGGTTTACATCGGCCATACCGGCCGATGCATAAACGATCGAGCGAGGGAGCATGTTCTTCCGATAAAAGAATAACCTTTTGGCACATTTGCCTATGCACTGCAGCACGTGTGGATGTGAGGCAAGATTTGCCAATATCACTCTTCTAGGTAGAAGCAAGGAGGTGATTGAGCGAGAGATGCTAGAAGCATACCTCATCCAAAAGAAAAAAAGACATCTGTATTAGCGATACGTCGGTGGTACTGCGTTCAGCTGAATTTAATTTTTTGACAGATTTCTGAACTAGCTCGTTCATTGAGACTGGCCAAATGTTGGATGTGACGCATGGTGTGTTATTACGCATGTGTGGCATGGTATATATATTGCGGTGGATTTGCAAGAATAAAGTCAGTTGCGAGTTGACGCTCTTTCCTTTCGCCTTTTCTTCTCGGTGGTTTGCGTCGTCGAATTTTCTTGTAATCTTTTAGCATGTTTTTTTTTCAACGAGAGAACATGTGCAACACAGAAACATCTCAGACGTATTGTACAGTTGCATAAAGCGTCGCAGGACGCCGCCGCTATTGGCGCTATTGCCGCTTTTAGCTGACATTACGTAGCGATTAGTAATACGAAAAATATTTAAGAAGGCCTAAAAGAGGAAAAGAAATATAAGCGAAATAGAGAGGTGGTTGTGTGTCAAACATTCCCATTGAATGAGTACAGAAACACACTACAGAGGGCGCCCTTAATAGCTATGAGCATGAAGTATCGTCAACTTACCTGTTCAGACAATAGAAAATTCAGTGCCTATGGAAAATTGCCAGAAACGGCTCGTTGGGACGCTCATGAGTAAACGGGAGCATTCAGTAAAACAACGTTTCTCGGATATCCTTCCTAATATCTTTAAGATGGCTTCTAATAATTTCCATTATTATAATGCAAAGTCAATTTCGCTATTTTCCTAAGCGGTAAGCAGAACGTTTTGTACTGTATGCTCAAGCACGCCCACATAATTATATATTTGTTTTCAAAATCACCTTGGCAACGTGTAAATGTGTTAACAGTAGTAGAAATAAAGCAGACAGAAGAATAAAGCAGAGATCTTATTTTGGGAGCGCGTTACAAAAGACCTACTGCAGTGACCAGACCGAACAAACAGTGCAGAGACCTGGGTAATGTATGGGATGCAAAATGACAGCTAAGACAGCACTTGTGCAAATAATGACATAATGATTTCATGAATTCTTTGAACAAATGTAGCAGTTGGTACTTTGAACAAATGTAGCAGGAAGTGAAAAATACGGTACGCCAAGATATTTTCCCTTAGGTAAATGCTTGCTCTTTTAGATCTAGCTTCAGTACCCGTGGCGCTAAAGTTGTTAGAAGCTTATATGCATATAAGTTAATTCATTGCATGCAAGTCAAACTTACATCCACGAGATCCTTCCAATCGTTGATATGTAAAATTTACACGACGCAAACCAACCCCATTCTTGCACGCATCACATTTCGTTACGGAGCAAGACGCAAGACGCAAGAAAATCTTCAATATCGACACTGTAGCAATATCAAAATTTGCACGATAGACGCCGCACGCAGTGGAGTACGCGGCGCAGGACAGTTGCTAAGAGCAAGTGTCGCGGCAGTGGCGCAACTAAAAAGCAAAGAGATCGAGAAAACAAAAGGTACGTGGGCTGGGCGTAGACGTCCGCGCGCTTGTCTTCCTGATCTTCTACCCTCGCTGGACGACTCTGGCGTAAAAATAAAATAACGTCAGTGCCCTTAGACTTATTGAGATCGCTTAGCGGCACCAGTACCACCTTGAGAAGCGGAGATTGGCCAGCGATTATTGTTTCGCACGGTTGTGTTGCGATAGAAGTATCTTGTATCTTAAGATACACGATACATTATCGAATGTATCGGAAATACAGATACAGGTACTCGTCTTTCGAGACGTATCGCGATACAGATACAAGATACCCATAGAGTATCTAAAATAGTATCTAAGATACATGTATCTTCGATACTGCCCAGCACTGATGCGCGGCATGGTGGCTGTGGCGTAATTTTTCACATTGAGCGAAACGTTAAGGAATGACGCTAGAGAAATGTGGAAGTGGCAACGCACACTCATCCGCTGATGAGTCGCATATGCATTATATAACCAGTTATTTACAGTTGCGTAGCGATGCCAACAGCAACATGGGAGTTACCATCACTAGACGCCATAAGCTGATATGTCGTGCTTATATTCTTCAATACTGGATAGCGCGAATCCGAACAGCACAAAGACGAAACACAAATGCACAGGACAGGCGTTACTCGCAACTAAGCTACATTCAGAAAAGTTCCCCAAAATATACACACAGCCAAGTGGCACACGCAGGCCCACTGCACGTACGTTACAGTCACAGTTGCAGTTGGGTTACCGTTCTAATGCTTATACTCATCTGTTATGACGGGAACGCACGCACGTTTCACGAACCCCTGTGTATGTGTAGAAGGGATTCTTGACAGTTCTTGAACAAGGTCATCATCACCGTGATCTGTGAGCACCAGCAGCTCGACCGGACTTGTTAATCGGATCCGTTCGTGATCGCGGCTACGAGAGGCCTAAGTGTAGTGAACTGCGAGGTATAGCACAGCTGGTGGAAATCCTGGGTGCCTCTTACGATGAAATGATCTATGACGCCTCCTGTCCAGCACGTGGCAGCGAGGTCTTTTGAAGCCCTGTACACATTCAAGCCGTCTTTCACGCAGTATAAAGACCAGTCGTTGTTGGGTCTTGATAAATCAGTGTTGAAGTCACCGATAATGATGAGCGGCCTGGTTCTCTCGGCAGATTTATTGTAGGAAGCATTGACCCCCGTTTTTGCGTAATCGACGTAGTCAACGTTGCGGACCACGTGAACGAGTGCATGGTAGTCTAGCGTCTTCCAGGGGTGTTCTGTTTTCAGCTTCCTCACTTTCCTTGTGTCCGCCACGGTGGTGTAGCGGTTACGGTGCTCGGCTGCTCACGCGAAGGTCGCGGGTTCGATCCCGGCCGCGGCGGTCGCATTTCGATGGATGCAAAATGCTAGATGCCCGTGTACTGTGCGATCGCGGTGCACGTTAAAGAATACCAGATGGTCAAAATTAAAGCCCCTACAATAATTATTATTATTATCACTTTCCTTGCGTGTCAATGTGTGTTCGCGTTTACTGTGTTGGTTGAGCTTTGTATCACCTGTGGCACATACCCGCATAACATAAACTCTGGTATGCGGGTATGTGCCACACGTGACTGAGAGAAAGGGTTTCATGACGTACGCGACAGGTATTTTGCGTTATTCATGTCATGACCAGTGAATCGTGTTCACCATACACTGATCCCCTGCTATGCCAATTTTGGTACATTAGAAGGTATGGAGACGACCAGGAGAGCGCCCAGACGTAGGCGGCTAGATAGATAGTTAGATACGTAGATAGAAACGCCCAAAGTGCCTGAGGTTCGCTAAGAAATGCTTCGCATTTAATAGAGTCACCTATACTCTTTTTTAGAGTGTACGGATCCGTAAGGCAGCACGCGCTTCTGCGCAGCTGCAGACTTTGTGGATGCTGTTGCTGACAATGGTGATTAATTATGCTTGAGCTCATTGTAATGGGTGGGCCTTTAAAACGCCCACTCCTTACGCAATTCACATGTTTTGACGCCTGTCACGATTGTACGCTTCTGCCACGTAAAAGAGTAGGATGCGATAGCGTAATCGGACCGTGTTCGTATCGCCTTTCCAATCGCTAGCCTGCCTTCGTATCTCGGTGGAGGCCTAAACCACGCTGCAAGGAAAGCCAAAGTGCGGACGTCATTCGGCTCCTATCGTTATTTGGAACTACCTCGAATTTTCGCTCATCGACAACGCTGATTTTACGCTCACAACCAAAGACGTCGCCGATACGGACACCGGAACTTCTTCGAAACGAGGTCTTTAACGCCATCGTGTTAATAGGAAAAAGTTTCAGCACTTCTTACAAAAACACTCCTGCAGCTTTTTGCCAAGAAGAACATTGGGATACAATAACCCTGAAAAGGTACCTCGGGCTTATGTGCCTTAGCTAAAAAAAAAGCAAATCGATCACATTGATCTATCTTCTTTACTAAACTTGACAAACCACGTTGCCGGCATAGGTCCTTTGCTCTAGCCTTCACTTTAGCTAGATGAATAAAGGTGAACTTGTTAAACACAGAACTAACGGTCCACCGTCCTTTTTTCACGATTTTTCCAAGCACAGCAAATCCTCCCTCTTTATCTGAAGGCACCGCACATAGTTCATTGTCACTAGAAAGTTTATGGTCCGGCCTAACAGATGGCTGGTCACAGGCGTACCGCGTTGAAGCACGTCAAGTCCTTTCGAGATGCACGTCAGTGTCTTGTTGGAGACTAGACACACTTCTGACAATGGCTGAGAGGTCTTCTTTCGACGGCGAATTTGAATTTTAACGTCCCCTGCACCAAGCCCGGAAGCAAAACACCTTTCTTGAATCCATTCGATGGAAGCCAGCTTAAGTCAGCTGGGTATCCGGAGCCAGCCTTGGTCTCCGTGGCTGAAGGCATCCGTAGAAAACGCAAGGCCAACGACCGTGTAAACGATGGTGTTGACGGACGGGAAAACAGCAACCGTGAAAAAATTGCTGTTGTTCCGTACATGCATCACATCACGCACCGCTTGAAAAAGGTTGGGCGCATGGGGGTGCGTGTAGTTTTTGCTGCAGCACATAAGCTTCCTCAGCTGGCAAAGTTGACGCGTGCTGCAAGACACAAGAAACGACTGTGCTAAAACGAAGCACAGAACTCGGTTTGTTAATTGTGTCAGTAGCGTTGTCTACAATATCCAGCTTTCATGTGGCGCTTGTTATATAAATCGAATCGTGAGATGTCCCAATGGCAGATTATGTGAGCATGCGTGCAACGTACGTAACGGGAACGATATTTTTCTTTATTTTTGCCGCAACAGGTCAGCAGATGTGGGTTCAAGGTACAGCTTGCCAGCGCAACTGTAATTGATAAACACAGAGATGACCACCCAAGAATAAATATTGAAGGTTTAAGCATAGCGCGTGATCACCTGTCTTGTGTGAGTAAACCTTCAGTTACCCTGTCAGATAAGGAGCTCGGGTTTGTAACTAGCAAGGACGACGATACAGCATGATGGCCAGAACAAGAAGAACGATCGGTTTATTCAGTCACTGATTATATAGGCGCACGATAGTGCGCCGAGAATATCTGCGCATGTCCGATGCGCAGTCGTGATGCAGTAGCCTTGCCGGATACATCCTTTCCGTTAACAAAGAAATTACACACCCACCGAAACAGTGGTAAGTACATGGCACTTCAAAAAACGATATCAGACACTTGGTTAAAGTCCTTGTCATAATGAAGACGCTGTGGTGGCTTCACGGTTCGAGTCGACCTTCTCAAAGCTGGCGTCGGTGGTGGAGTTGACTGACGCACCACAGGTGGCGAAGGGTCGCCCGACGTCGGAACTTCGCGACGTCGGCCGTTGGCTGGCGAGGTTGAAGTTGCCACTGTCGGATGGCCACCAACGTTGTCCGCTGGGCTGGTATCAATGTCGTCGTCGCTTTCCTCGATGAACCGTTCGCCAGTTTGAAGTAGGTGACGACGGTTGCGCCTTAACAGCTTCTGGTCCTCCGTTTTGACAAGGTAGGACCTTGGATATGGCGAACCCACCACTTGAGCTTTTCGGGACCATGCAGCGTCTCTGAGCCTCACGACGACACCCTTCTGCAGAGGAGGCAAAGGTCTTCCCCCTTGGGCCTGGCTGTGCTTTTTGACGTCGGTTGCGGTCACCGCACTGAAGTCCGGGAGGTTGGCGCGAAGGCGCCTTCCTTGCAGTAGTTCACCAGGGGATCGCCCGTCCTCCAGTGGGGTAGAGCGGTAGGCCAGCAGGCCCAGCCAGAAGTCGTCGCCCGAATCTGCAGTTTTTTTCAAGATGCGCTTCACAACCTGCACACCTTTTTCCGCAAGCCCGTTTGACTGCGGATAATGAGGGCTTGAAGTGACGTGCGTGAAGTCGTACTTCCTTGAAAACAAAAGAAATTCATGGCTGGAAAATTGTGGGCCGTTATCAGTACATACTTCGACGGGCACGCCAAATCTGGCAAAAATAGCGCTCAGTGCTGCGATGGTTGATTGCGCCGACATGTCAGGTAGTTTCTGAACTTCCGGAAAGTTTGATAAGGCGTCAAAGACAACGATGTACGAGTCCCCCGCAAACGAAAAAATATCAGCTCCAACTCTATGCCATGCACAACCTGGCACGGGCCGCATTTGAAGCGCTTCCTTGGGCTGTTTGTAAGCATACTTGCGGCATGTAGGACAAAGTTGCACCATGGAAGCAATCTCAGCGTTAAGCCCCGGCCAAAACACGAGGCGTCTGGCCCTTTCTTTGCATTTTTGCATGCCGAGGTGACCTGCATGGATTTTTTCAAGCATAGTTTGTCGCATGCTTATCGGAATAACAACCTTCGACGCCTTTAAAAGTATTCCGTTGACAAATGAGAGTTCTTGCTCAAAAGGCTTTAGTTCACCTTGTACTGGAAGCCCCACCGACAAACTTGCGATCACCGACTGTAGGTAGCGGTCACGAGCCGTTGCCGCTTGCAGTTCTTTCTGCGTTGCTTCTGTGACACGGTAACCTAGAAGCTGGATTGCGTGAACTTCCACGTCGGTAGTAGCACCAGCCTCGTCTTGGTTGTCAGCAGTTGACCGGGACAACATGTCAGCAAGAACAAGGTGCTTCCCAGGAATATACTGCAAAGCAAAATCATACTTGAACAACCTCAGAAAGAACCGTTGAAGGCGAGGTGGCATGTCACTAATTTCCTTTTGAGCAATTGACAAAAGTGGCTTGTGGTCCGTTTCAATTGTGACTTTCTGGCCGTAGACGAACTGGTGAAATTTTTCGCATCCAAAGCAAATTCCTAGAGCCTCCTTTTCTATCTGTGCGTACAGTTTTTCTGCCTTAGCCAGTACTCGAGATGCGTAAGCTACGGGCCGCCACTCGTTATTGTGACGTTGCAGAAGAGCGGCGCCGACGCCGTCCTTCGATGCATCGCAAGACAACTTTGTTTCCCGTCGTGGGTCAAATATTGCGAGCACGGGAGCAGTGGTCAGAATTTGCGTGACGCTTTTCCACTCTTTGGCGTGGTTTTCTGTCCACTCAAACTCAGAGCTGGCCTTGATAAGAGTTCTTAACAGGGCCGTTCTTTCAGATAGCTGCGGCACGAACTTCCCAAAGTAATTCAACACACCAAGCATACGTTGAACATCGGCCTTGCATGTTGGCACTGGCATTTGAACCAAACTTTTTACGAGCCCTGGATTTGGGGATATGCCGTTCGCACTTATGATATCACCCAGAAACCGTAGCTCTTTTACGCCAAACTTGCACTTGTGCGGATTAAACGTTAACCCAGCTGTTTCAGCAGTTTTCAGGACTGCTCCCAGGCGCTCATCATGCTCTTCCTTCGTTGAGCCCCAGACCAGGATGTCATCTATATATATGAGCACGCCTGGCAGACCGTCAAATATCTGACAAAGTGCCTGCTGAAACACCTCAGGTGCAGATGAGATGCCAAAAGGTAGCCTTAGAAAACGGTATCTGCCGAAAGGCGACGAGAACGTACAGATCTTTGATGTTTTCTCGTCCAAAGGCACCTGATGAAAGCCGGCGTTTGCATCCAAACAGCTAAAATAAGTAGCTCCGGTTAGCCGTGCTTCCAAGTCCTCGCGTCTGGGTAAAAGGAAATGCTGCCTCTTGATATACTTGTTCACTCTTCTGGGGTCCATGCAAACCCTTAGAGCACCGTCTTTTTTTTTCACCAGTACCAGAGGGCTTACCCAGTCGGTTGGCTCATTTTCTTTGACGATGATGCCCTCCCGGGTCATTCGCTGTAGTTCCTTCTTCAGAGGTTCCTGAAGTGCAAGTGGAACCCGGCGAGCAGGCTGAACGACCGGAACCGCGTCTGGATCCAGGACCATTCTGTACAGAGTTTTCAAGCAGCCGAGCCCTTGGAACAGGTGCCTGAAATCTTTCAAAAGTTCATACTCAGACGAGGCATTGACATCGTCCACCGTACGTCGAACCAACCCAAGCGCTTCACTGGCATCGAGCCCAAGGATGGCTTGGCGCCCATTCTTTACGATGAAAAATTTCACGCTTATCTCGGTGGTTCCGACAGACACTTTCTGTGACGTTGTTCCATAACTTGAAATAACGCCCCCGTTGTAGGCGCGCAACACTGACCCGGTTGGTTGCAACGCTTCTTTGGATCCAAGCTTACGGTACGTTGTAAATGGAAGTAAGCTTGCCTGCGAACCGGTGTCCACTTTGAACGTCACTTCTCTGCCATTTACTCGAGCCTTGATTGTCCAGTCTTTCTTGCGACAATTTTCGGCGCCGATTTCGAGAATCTCAAAGTCATTCTCATCGAGATTAGCTACTTCGCTAACAGCGGTAGACTTCTGGCAACAACTTGCAAAGTGGTTGTATTTGCGGCAAGAATGACATAATTTACCATACGCGGGGCATTGCTTAGGTTTATGTTTGCGGTTGCACTTCCTGCAGCAAATATCTTGATTATCGCGACTCTGCTTTTTTTTCCGCTGCTGCCGTTTTTTCGTCACCGTTTCGCCCCTTGAAACGGCGTCAATGCTCTCTTCCGTCCTATTCCAAACTAGGCTCCTTAGTGCCGCTGCTTCTGCCGCTTTACACATTTCCTCGGCTTTTAGTAGCGTCAGGCCTCTCTCGGCAAGCATTCTTTCACGCAGCTTTGGGTTGTTCGTACCAAACACAATTTGGTCTCTAATCAGTGAATCGTGCTGATCCCCAAAGTTGCACTGTGTCGCCTGCTTCTTTAAGTACCGCACAAACTTCTCAAAAGGTTCTTTCTCCGCCTGGCTTCGTGTACGAAAAACATATCTTTCGTGAATTTCATTGCTCACCTCGGAGAAGTAGGCGTCGAACTTCTGCACGACCGTGTCGTAACATTCCTTGCTTTCTTCGGGGCCGTACTGAAAGTTGTTGAAGATGTCGAGCACTTCGTCTCCCGCGAAGCTCAGCAAGAGTGCCACTTTCGAGGCGTCACTTCTCGGGGCCTTCTCGACTGCCGTTGCTTGCAGAAAAAGCTCGAACCTTTGCTTGAAGCGCTTCCAATTTTCAGACACGTTGCCCGATAGGCGCAATGGCTCCGGCGGCTTCAGTAGGTCCATGGCGATTCCGCGCCGTTGCTGCCGTGCTTCGGTCCGCGGCGGCCACTTCTGACACCATGTAACTAGCAAGGACGACGATACAGCATGATGGCCAGAACAAGAAGAACGATCGGTTTATTCAGTCACTGATTATATAGGCGCACGATAGCGCGCCGAGAATATCTGCGCATGTCCGATGCGCAGTCGTGATGCAGTAGCCTTGCCGGATACAGGGTTCTTGGAATGCGGCACATGCTGTGGGGTAATTATTAAATGCGAAGCATTTCTTAGCGAACCTCAGGCACTTTGGCCGTTTCTATCTACGTATCTATCTATCTATCTATCTATCTAGCCGCCTACGTCTGGGCGCTCTGCCGGTCGCCTCCATAACTTGTCATATACCAAAATTGGCATAGCAGGGGAGCAGTGTATGACGAACACGATTCACTGGTCCTGACATGAATAGCGCAAAATACCTGTCGCGTACGTCACGAAACCCTTTCTCTCAGTCACGTGCGGCACATACCCGTAAGCCAGAGTTAACCTTATGTGGGTATGTGCCACAGGTGGTACAGAGTCTCAACCAACACAATAACCACGAACACACACATTGACACGCAAGAAAAGTGATAATAATAATATTTGTTGGGGTTTTATGTCCGCAAACCACGCTATGAAACCATGGTATTCTTTAAAATGTACCGAGATCGCACACAACACGCGCATCTAGCGTTCTGCCTCCATCGAAAAGGGACCACCGCGGCCGGGATCGAACCCGCGACCTTCGAGTCAGCAGCCGAGCACCTTAACCGCTACACCACCGCGGCGGACGCAAGAAAAGTGAGGAAACTGAAGACAGAACACCCTTGGAAGACGCTCAAGTATCATCCACTCGTCCACGTGGTTCGCAACGTGGATCACGTGGATTACGCAACAAACGGCGTCGATGCTTCCTACAAATAAATATGCGGATAGAACCAGGCCTCTCATCATTACCGGTGACTTCAACATTGATTTATCAAGACCCAACAACGCTTGGTTCTTATACTGCGTGAAAGAACGCTTGGATGTGGAGAGGACATCAAAAGACCTCGCTGCCACATCCACGACAGGAGGCATCAGATCATTTCACCGTAAGAGGCATCCAGAATTTCCCCCAGCTGCACTATACCTCGCACTTCACTACACTTTGACTCCTCATAGACACGATTACGAACGGATCCGATTAACAAGTTCGGTCCAGCGGTGCTTACTGATCACGGTGATGATGACCATGTTCAAGAACTGTCAAGAACCCCTTCTACAAATACACACGGGTTCGTGAAACGTGCTTGCGTTCTCCGTCATAACGGAGAAGTATAGGCATAACAGCTGCAATTGTGGCAGAACGTCTGCGCGTGCGTCTCGGCTGTGCATATATCTAGGGAAACTTTCCTGAATGAAGCTTAGTTGCGAGTAACGCCTGTCCTGTGCATCTGTGTTCCTTCTTCGTCCTGTTCCGATTCGCGCTATCCAGTATTGAAGAATATAAGCACTACATATCAGCTTACCGCTTGTGGTGTTGGTAACACCCATGTTGCTGTTGCCATCGTTACGCAACTGTAAACAACTGGTTATATAATAGATATGCGACTATTTAAGATATGAGTGTGCACATATCACTTCCATATTTCTATAGCGTCATTCCGTAACGTTTCGCTCAATGTGAAAAATTACGCCAAGCACCATCTTGCGCATGCTTCGCATAACATCGATTCCCACGGTTCGTGGGATCTGCCAAATTTTTTTTCTGCAAGGCAATGCAGGCATTGCCAAGGCGTTGTAGTTATCTTTTTTTTTATTTTTCATCGTTTCATAGAATAACAGAGAGCTGAGCTAGTTGGTAAGTATTCATTCTAAAAAGACAGGGCGTGCAAACACGGACACAAGAAAGAAGTGAGGACACCACAAACGCCGACTAACAACTGAAGAGACGCACAACGGCTGAAAAGAAAGAAGGCACGAAAACTTATCTGCGCATGCCCATCCAACAGGCGAACCTATCAATCCGGCACGCGTGGCGGTCTACGTGGAAGGTAACTGTTAAGGCATTTGATTTCATCTTTATGCAAGTTAATCGACGGTTGGCTCACGCATGCGCTACCACTATTCTCGATATGCCATGCTTCAATCATCAGGCGCGTTTCTTCATTTCTATGCCGGTACAACACTGCGCATTCATCAAATTTTGGCGTGCACTTACAATCTCGACAATGTGAGGATAGATTAGAAGGTGAGCCTCCTGTTAGCGATCTCTTATGTTCCAACAATCTCTGGTTGATGCATCGGCCCGTCTGTCCTACGTAGAAGCGGCCGCAGCTAAAAGGGATCTTATACACCACACTCGTACGGCAATCAGTGAATTTGTTGGTGTGTTTCACGAAACAAATATCGGTCCGCTTCTTGTCTTTTACTCCCTCATTCTTCCTCTGCACAGCGGCACAAATCTTACCTAGCTTATTGGCAGCCGTGAAAACAACATTAACGCCGTATCTAGTTCCTACTTTCTTTAGCCTGTGAGATAGGCGATGAATGTACGGTATACCTACGACACGTTTCTTCCTATCGCTTTCGAAAGCGATAGGAAGAGTGTGGTGTATAAGATTCCTTTCAGCTGCGGCCGCTTCTACGTAGGACAGACGGGCCGATGCATCAACCAGAGATTGTTGGAACATAAGAGATCGCTAACAGGAGGCTCACCTTCTAATCTATCCTCACATTGTCGAGATTGTAAGTGCACGCCAAAATTCGATGAATGCGCAGTGTTGTACCGGCATAGAAATGAAGAAACGCGCCTGATGATTGAAGCATGGCATATCGAGAATAGTGGTAGCGCATGCGCGAGCCAACCGTCGATTAACTTGCATAAAGATGAAATCAAATGCCTTAACAGTTATCTTCCACGTAGACCGCCACGCGTGCCGGATTGATAGGTTCACCTGTTGCATGGGCATGCGCAGATAAGTTTTCGTGCCTTCTTTCTTTTCAGCCGTTGTGCGTCTCTTCAGTTGTTAGTCGGCGTTTGTGGTGTCCTGACTTCTTTCTTGTGTCCGTGTTTGCACGCCCTGTCTGTTTAGAATCATCGTTTCATTTATTATCTTCGTGTTCTCTTATTGGATATTTTACGGAACATTTATCTGTCGGTATATAAATGTCAGTGCTTTAAGAATAAACTTTGAGTATGTAGTGTGCGCGTGTCTTCCTAGAGAGAGGGAGAAGGAGAAAGGCAGGGAGCTTTGGCTACCCTACACGTGGGGGACAGGCTAGAGAACGAGTCCCCATCATAGGCGTATCTACCGGGGGGGAGGGGGGATCTAGCCCCCCCCCCACTTTCGACAGTGGTTGTTGTCGGCGGCAGACTGGGAAACTAACAAGTCAGGCAAAGTTTTACTTGAACACAGCAATAATGTAATAAAATTTGTCCTACGATTCAGCTGTGACGACTGTCCTCCGTCATGCACTGTAGGCTCTCTGCGGTGTGGGCTGCCTATTCCACGCTTTCTCGTATTTGCGCTCGAGAATTGCAGAAGAGGCTATCGCTCAGCTGGGGCTCTATAACATTACAGCAATCTGTCATGATTTTATTTTGTTCTGCCTGGCCTGAAATTTACGTAATCGGCGACGCAAATACGGGCGGGAACCAGTAAATGTTTTACAGCCCGATGAAATGCTCTCTTTCTTCAGGAAACTTAGTTTCTTCGAAAACGATTAACATCGCCACTGCTCAATATTCAAGCTACTGTGAGTTGATGAGTGTGCGGCAGTGTCGAGTATTGTGCCTAGCGAGGACAGCCAAGAAAGATTCCCACTCCGATTAACCTGCTTCACCTTGCTTATCATATGGCAGCGGTCGCGGCAGCTCGTAACAAGGCAGCGTAGTCGATCACATTAGGAACCCAGCTTTCAAGTTTGCCCCGTAACTTGATCTACCTGACCAGGAAGATGACCAGCGTCCACGGTTTTCTGGACTAAGAAGGTTGCCCACCTGCAAAGGAGTGTGTCTGTTCCTGATAATGTTTATTTCTCTCTCTACCTCGCTGTCAGCAACGATGAGTTCACAGAAAGTTGTATACGCACAAAAACAGCTAACATCGTTATACTATTACTGAAAGTGTCTATTATGCATGTGAATTCATCTCGCCCGCTGCTATAGGTAGCCGCTGCCAATGTGATTAGCAGGCAGCCTTCTTGAATTACGTTCACAAAGAGACACTGTCTGGCTATTCCGAAAGAAATTGTTGTTCAGCACAGTTATGCGCTGCTTATTGTGCAGACTTCATTTTAACGCCGCGAGTTTTCGCATACTTGTGACGTCGCCTAACACGGAGGTGATTTTATGGCACACCGAAAATTTTTCTCGAATGGCAAAGAACCAATGACCGGCGCAATGAAAATAGTCAATATGAGCTGTATTGAAAATAGTTTATTATTACTTTTCTTTACACAGTCGTGCGTAAGTGATAATTACGCGGTGGATCACTCGCGCGTCATTTGTTGCGCCGTGTTACGAGCAGGTGCTGTGAGCATGACCCAGAAAATTTCGACCAATCATTAACAGCTAACGACCTATACGGAAGCGGACAATGCGGGGTATTTTAACATTATAATCGCCTACATTTCTTTTGAAACAAAATGTGAGCTTACACAGTTTGCGTAGGCTGTTTACTTGGAGGAGCCGAAGGGGAGGAGCAAAGGGCCACTTCACCGCTTTCCCGTCAAACCACAACCAAGCTGGGAAAAGTAGGATTGCAAGGAACGACAGCTAGTATATAAATTCGTAGTCATTCATAATCTTATGACTATACACCAACAGCTCAATGTGATTTCCTTAAATATTAATCGACTGAACTTGGTCTTCTTCTTTAGAAAGACTTTATATTAGAGGGCTCTAACAGTAAAGAAATTGACACCTGGCTTATCCTGAAGACGTCTGCGAAGTGCCTTGCTTTGTCAGCCGCCTGTTTTGTTTAATAAGTGAGAATTTAAGGTACTGGAATCGTAGAAGGTTCCTCATACTCATCGTATTTACAACGGCAAACTGAGACTGTCAAGTTTGCAGATGGAATGCTCAGATGAAGAACAGGTTAAATGTGGCTGCAGTTTTAAACTTCACGGTAATATTTCCAAAATGTTATTAAACGCTGATGTGCTGTCGCGGTATAGGACGGCCCAGCCTGTACAATCTGTTTGTGCAGGTCCTTCCTTGATTTGAAATAAAGGAGTTTTGAAAAGTAAATCATATAATCATCTGTGTGAATATAAAAAAATCACGTCCAATTCAGAGAAAATGTAGGACTCTCTCTCTGTGTATATATATATATATATATATATATATATATATATATATATATATATATATATATATATATATATATATATATACATACATGGCGGACAGAGTGAGAGACGGCAGCCCCCCCCCCCCCACTCGTGAACGAGTTGATACGCCACTGGTCCCCATTTAAGTGGCGGGCTCCTATTTCAAGTATCATGAATCCCTAACTCACCCAATCAGCCATCTTTACACGCTGAATGAAGTTGTTGAATTTTGTTGGAGTGAGCGTAGCGTCTAGGCTTCAGCAACGCAACAGGGCGCTCACAGCTCATCTCGCAACTCCTCCCTAAGAGACCGGGTAGCAGTTTTTCTCCCGTATGTGAGGTGCCTCATATAACCAGGGTGCCATGTTCTCCTTTTCTGATCGACGGTGTTTCTTATAGCCATACATTAGGGGCGTAGGCAGAAATTTTTTTCGGGGGGGGGGGGCACCTCCTTGATCTGTAGTGGGGACGAGCAGGCAGATATGGTCGAGTGTCATTTTCTGCTCTGTATGCTATGGCAAAAAAAATTTCGGGGGGGGGCACGGGCCCGGTGTGCCCTAACGTGGCTACGCCCCTGCCATACATAGAAGGGAAAGGAGCTATGTTATGTGACGCTGAAATGTCGCTGCCCAAAATGGTGCTCCGTTGAAAACGGACAGCAGTTACGCTGAAAACTGTCCGCCCTATTTAGAATGTGGGAACGCGCAAGCAGAGCACTGAAGTAAGCCGCACTCTATGAGCGCCCATTAGTGCCAGGTTTCATCGAAGGACGAACTGTTTTGTAACTTGGCAACAAAGCGCACGCAACGTGGCCGTCCCCTTTTTCTCGACCGAACTGCCGTCAGTTTCTCTCGTTTAACGCGAGGGGAGCACTTGTTTGTCGTTATCAAATTACACAAGGCTTTCCCTCTCCACTGAGCGCACGCATAACCTTGCGGTACAAACCCGCCGCGCGCAATTCACAGTCCCGCAGCGCGCGATGGCCGCATGCGTAAACGAGGCAATGAAAATAATTACGGCCCATTTCCAAAGGACACGCTTCTGTGTCCTTTGACTCCCAAGGGTCCCGGCGTGCAACACCCGCTTTTCCGCTAGTCCCCCAAGTGCCGATAGGAGAGCCGAGTGAACAAAGTCGATGCGGCAAATTTTCGGTCCTCAAGTACGCCACCGGCTTCCGCTCCTCGCCCGCTATCTAACTCCGCGTACTCCCGCTTCATTAATTGATCAGCGCGCCTCGCCTTGACTTACAAGGTAACGCGCCGATAGCAGCGGCAAATCTCTTGAAACGTCACCGACTCAAAGCACACCTTCGGCGCAGAAATTTTTCGTGTGCTTTTTTGCGTCCTTCACTCCCGCCCTCCAACGTTTTCTTTTTTTCAACACGCGCGTTTCGAGCCTTGAGTAGAATCCCGCTGATATAAAAGTAGGGAGCGCTGAACACTGATTCCACGAGTAATGTTTCAGTTGACGGTGCACATTTTCGTGTCTTTTTTCACAGTAATCTGTTACACACGCATTTTACAATTTGCATACATAGAAAACATTCGTCTGGAAGCTGCGATGCGTTAACGGTGTTTCTTACTACGTAAAACCACCAGCGATTTACGGACACTGGGGCAGCGATTTTGGCAATGGTGCCTTTGCCGATACTATTTCATTGCGCACTCAGTGAACATTCGTTCGCGTTACCAACAATATCAGCCGGCGGTGAAGGGTGGCTCGCATGACTGCCGTGCTATCGAGCGGAAAGCAGTGTTGCAAAGTCGTGTCCGGTGGTTTGAACTTGACGTATATGCATCACCGGCCCGGTTTTCATCCAACTCAGCTGCTATAGATGGCGTGGTGTTACACAAACGCTCTCTGTGCGCCGCCATATACCTTCCCATGAAGGCGTCAATTCACAGGATCACCTGACCACTGAGGCTCCTTTCAGCGCTCTCCTCCTGAGCGACAGAGAGGTGCGACGCATGCACTGCCGAGCGTAGCGCCCTCTCCCAGAGTGGCGGCATTTCCCTCTCTCGCCGGGAGCGAAGACCACCTTGACCAAGAAAAGCGCTGCTTTCCGCATCTCGGCCCCCCGGTGCAGGAAAGAAGGGCGGCGCGCTTTTAAAAGCGCTGCCGCACACGCTGTGACGCCCCATTTGAACGAGCTCCGCGCAGCGCGACGGAGAGGCATCCCACACAACAGCACGAAGGGTATCACGTAGCGAGCCGGGGCCGATGCCCGCGCGCCGCGGCACCTTGTCGCCGTCGATACACGATGCGGTGTCCTAATCACGGCCCTCGAAACCGGGGCGTCCCTCCGGTCGTCGTCGTGCTTCTACTCTTGTCCGCCGGCTACGGTGGTGTGGCGCCGTGTGACGCGTCTCCACCGCCACCGACGACGGCCCAGCCGATCGCCACTTCTGGTGGAAGTAGCGAGGATGTGGACAACAGTGGTGTGACGGAAGCCGAGCCGCCGCATGACAGCGTCAGTAACGGTGCCGTCTACGATGTCCAGGCCGACTGGGAAGTGCTCGAGCGCAAGCTCTCGAGCCTCACCAACGGGGCGCTGGACCAGCTGTTGCCCGAGCTGACGACGCTCGTCGCCGGACTCGACCTCAACACGGACTGCTTCCTCTCCCTGCTGCGTGTCATCGGAGGATTGCGAAAGCTCAACCTGGAAAGTATAAGAAGTGAGTGTCATCTTGATCGCGGGAATTTCAGCAGCGGGCTCCACCAGGGTAACGACGTGCTGTCGCTTGGTCTTCGATGTGCAATCTTCTAGAAAGCTTTTCTAGAACATTGTACTTGGAGAAAAAAGAATAAATAACGCCGGTGACAGGGTAATCACGCTGACCGTTTCTGTCCTCAATCCCCTATACAGAGTAGCATGTAGGCGCCTTTAGGTACGCCGGCAGAATTCTCTGTTCTTTATTAGAGAGCTTTCTGTCTCTCCCTGTGCGTGACACTTCTCAACAGGCTCTGACGTACGCCGCAATGAAGTTGGCGCACAAATTTGTAGCCTTGTTTGTTGGTTCCCTTCGTGAACGAGTATCACATCCTGCTATCCCACGGTGTTATAGCGAAATAATATGCTCACGTTGTATTTGACGCATTGTCACGCATCCCATGTACGGTGGTTTGCGAAAAGAAATAATGCGCTTTAATTAGATAAAAAATAAAGAGCGAGATGATGCTAATTCCTGTCTCTGACACCAAGCCTCGATACAATCATGGAAAGTTCTAGAACCGCGTAACGTTTCACTGTTCATAGCCACTATTGCAAAAATGTCATTCATGGTACGAAGCTATACTTTTATGTTATTTAGAGCGGTACACGAATTAAAAAATTAACTTTGAGGTTTTACGTCGGAAAACCAAGATGGGATTATGAGGCAGTGAGTGATAAATTTTGACCACCTGCGATTCTCTAACGCTCACCAAAGTGTATGTATACATGGGTGTTCACGCTTTTCGCCCCCATCGAAACGTGACCGCAGCTGCAGCGTCCTCGCGCCTAGCAGCGCAATGCCGTAACCACAAATCCACCACAGGGACCCGTGCACACCTGGATGAAGCGGGAAGCCTTATTTATTTACTTATTTAATAATACCTCGCAGGCCTCACGTGCGTAGGACTAGCATTTACTACGATGACTCATTATTTGCGGCGGTGAAGCTCAGTGTACCCCGTGATCACATAATTAACGGCAAAGTTACAGTTTGGACAATCACTCCATGCACTTGTCGAAATCACATAAGCGAAGCAGGTGAGCTTGTTCTTGACAACGTTGAGACCATTGCCATAGGACAAAACATTATTTCCCAAATACTCGGCTTTTGACGACAATAACAAAAACAACAAAAATGTTATGCTGACACCTGTCACCCATTAAGTGACCAATTTATTTGAATGTAATCGGAAGTAACTATCGGCTGCTTCAGAAGCAACAGATTCATTGGTAAAAGCATAACTTGAGCTGGTATCAGAAACTTCTTGGAGCCTATTTCGCAAATGTGCCTAAAGTGCCGCTTTATAAACACAGACACAATAGATGATTCTAGGACGCAGAGATCAATTGCAAGTAAATCAGTCACGACCGTCTCATAATAGAAAATGATGTACCTATACACACACAATCACGTGCAAGTTGTTCTATTGACACGCTTCATTCGTGTTATCTAGGGGATCACTTGAACGTGAACAGCGGATATGAGATAGTATTGAGAGACAGGCGTATCTACAAAATGATGCCAAAGATAACTGTAGCGATATTTGCCCCGTGGCACAAGCCGAGGTGTCTGATACCCACTTATCATCTGGTTGACCTGAACCTTCACCATGCCAGCTCTTGGGCACAAAATTTTCAAGCTAAAAGTAAACTACAAATCTGCATCACCTGTTTCAGCCGAATTAGTGCATTAAACTTGACTGATTTCTCAGTTACGGCAAACTGCAGATGTTAGTTCGTATGCGGAACACATAAGGCAACACAAATAATAATAACATCTGCCAAATCCATGATATCGTTGTAAGGCATGCCGTAGCAGATGGCTCCGACTATCCGGTATTCTTTAACGTGCGCGGACGTCGCACGGGCCTCTAGCATTTCGCTTCCGTCGAAATGCGACCGGCATCGAAACCTTCGGGCCAGCAGCCGAGCGCCGTAATCACCGCGGCGGACAAAGCGGATAGACGCCCTCAAAGGTCAGTGGGACACGCCAGAAGAGACTTGGTGCTACGCGCAAATCTCTACGGCTCGTAGCTACTCGGTAAAGCAAAGTGCAGTACACGGGACAGACGAGTCAAGCGCTACCAGAAACATTTATTAGAAAGCATCGCCGCAGCGATGATCACAGCTGGCTCGTCCCGTTTATTCCGCTCACCAAGACTAACTGGCCCAAACTCTTAGCTCCCCTCCCTTTGCGCACTGCTTCTGTTCCAGCAGTTTATACTAGACAGCGGTCATCAGTGAAATTTTTTAGGCTCCAGCGCGCGCATGCACCGGAGCGTAAAGCTGATCTGTCACGGTGTTCCAAAAGTATTTTCTATGCCGTACGGCAAAGCTTGGCTGTTCTTTTATGAGGAATTCGGCTTCATAGTATCCATGCGCGAGTAACATGCCTTATATTGTTCAATGTGTCAGTCGCGACGCAGTTTAATCATTCACCTAACAGACAACAGGCATGTCAAGTAGCTACTGTAGAGGGCAATTACAATCAGATTCAATGACTCCATTATGCGTGTTCTGTGATATCAGTGTCCTTGTGGTACCAATTTCATATCTGGACGCAAAGAAAAGTTCAGCGCACCGCTTCAGCGTGCACATGTAAACACGCCCAAATATCGAAAAAGGCTCAGACACAGCATCCGCCCGACGTTCGCCGGAATGCTCGGTAGCGCAGATACCACGGTTCTGTTCTCTCGACTAGTCCAGGATATCGTTCTTGGGTTCCGATCAATCTCTGCCTCACGACTGCAACCCTGCAAAACGCAGACGCGGAAAGTTGCTCAACGCCAGGTCATCGCATCGATGCTTCCTGAAAGTTTGTAGCCTCATTAGCATATTTACGAATGGAAAGTCATCTCGCAATTTCCCAAATTTGTCTCTCATGCCAGATTACGCCGCTCTTTGCTATAGTCTGCATGACTAACCACAAGTGCCACTTCTCGAGTAAAATAATGAAATTAATAAATAAGCGCGTGTTTTTATGAAGTAACAATAAAATAAGAATAAAACAACCCCTGACCTTTGAGACGCACTTGACAGATCAAAATAAAATAGGTTATTTGTTCAGTACTGGCGAGGTTTGCCAGGAGGTTTGCTAGCGTGCTACCCCACATACTGAATATGGATATGTGATAAAGGACGATGTGATACTGCATAGTGCGTGAACAGTACGTACTAAAGAGGCACCTCAATGTCTACAAAACTGAGGTGTTTCCATGAGATCAGCGTCTCTAGAACGTTCAAAACTGTTTTCTTTGTGAGAAATTCAGTGCAAGCGACGTTTAGATCAACTCGGGTAAACATTTCCGGTAGCGCCTACTGAAGCCACATAGAAGGCGAAAGTGCCTGTAGGTCCGTGCTGCTTTTCTGAGTCAGCCCAGATGGATCGCTGCGCGCTCAATGCAACGCAAGACCTGATCCATCGCTCCTAGAGAAAGGGGTGCCAGCAGTGGTTCTGTTGTACACGAGTATGTATACAACCTTTGTTGCATAGAGCAGAAATGTTTAACTGTGAAGCATTATTACTCTCTGCGGTAAAGTGCCCGGCCGCAACGTGAAACTTACCGCACAGCAAAGCGGAGAAAGCGCAAAGCAGGAAACTACAGTATAAGAATATGCCTCACACCGTGGAAACGTGACGCGGCTAAAAGGCTACTTCAAGAGACACCTTTCCTGACACACGCCAAAAGTAGCTCCCGCACTTTTGCTAAACGAGCGCACACGGATGAAATATAAACGAGTTGAGATGGCATGGCGATCGCAAGGTGGACAAACACTTCGAAGGACGTACCTGAAATCTAAGCAAGCTACTGGTTTTACACCTTTGTTAATTGGCGCACGAATTTCAATGTCGCATCTCGAAATCTCGCGCAATTATGAAATTTAGTTCTATAATCAAGAATAAATAACGGAATTTGATAGAGATACCGATTTGTAATAAAAAGAGTGATAATTGGCTGAGTAATGACTTTGAGTGTCCAGTAAGTGCATATTGAACGTAGCAACACTTTAATTATTATATAGAGCGCAGGCTACCCAGTGATGCACACCAATCGCCAAAGACTCGCGGTACAGATCTCACCCACTATCAATTTGCTTGGGAAAGGAATCTAGACTGAAAGCTCGCTTAGAGCGTCGCTGCGAAGGTAACTAGTATTGCCAGTGATATAAAATCCTTGAGAAGGAGCTCTCGCTGGAGCCAACGTTCCGACAAGCAGACGCGTCAACACAGCAACTCGGAAAATATGGGACAGCGGCCATGTTCCGTCATCGGTAGAAATCCAAATAAGGTCGAGGCTTGAAGAGATAACAAAATATTTGAATGGGGAATGTCGCTGGAGCCAACGTTTCCACAAGCAGACGCGTCTTCGTCAACACAGCAACTGCGGAAAGTATAGGAGAGTGAACATGTTCCATCGTCTTTCATCGGTTGAAATCCAAATAAGGTCGAGGCTTGAAGAGATGACATAATATCTGAATGGGGAATATCGCTGGAGCCAACGTTTCCACAAGCAGACGCGTCTTCGTCAACACAGCAACTGCGGAAAGTATAGACAGTGGCCATGTTCCGTCATCTTTCATCGGTAGAAATCCAAACAAGATCGAGGCTTGAAGAGATGACATAATATCTGAATGGGGAAATGGGGAATGTCGCTGGAGCCAATGTTTCCACAAGCAGACGCGTCTTCGTTAACACAGCAACTGCGGAAAGTATAGGACAGTGAACATGTTCCATCGTCTTTCATCGGTTGAAATCCAAACAAGATCGAGGCTTGAAGAGATGACATAATATCTTAATGGGGAATGTCGCTGGAGCCAACGTTTCCACAAGCAGACGCGTCTTCGTCAACACAGCAACTGCGGAAAGTATAGGAGAGTGAACACGTTTCATCATCTTTCATCGGTAGAAATCCAAGCAAGATCGAGGCTTGAAGAGATGACATAATATCTTAATGGGGAATGTCGCTGGAGCCAACGTTTCCACAAGCAGACGCGTCTTCGTCAACACAGCAACTGCGGAAACTATAGGACAGGGACCATGTTCCGTCATCTTCGATCGGTACAAATCCAAACAAGATCGAGGCTTGAAGAGATGACAAAATATCTGAATGGGGAATGTCGCTGGAGCCAATGTTTCCACAAGGTAGCAACTGCCTTGGTATTTATATAGAGATACCGGTGATATTATCAGTGTTAGATGTATATTTTACATTCGATATTTTAATTTCATTCTTCCAATACTTTTATATGACGGCATGATTGCTAATTCAAAACTTTTGCCTATGGTGGGTGGGGACATCGTATGCTAGATTATTGCATCTTATCGACGGTATTTTGGCTTAACGCACACTTTTGTTTAATATTGAAATTGCGCGATTATTAAAATATTCCTTGAGTAATTATACTTACATCTTACACGTACAGCCTTATAAGCCAGCGCAGCTGATCTAGTATTCACTTTCTCTTCTGCAGTTCGCTTGAATAAGTTTCGAAGGCTGAGGTGCGCCTGCAGTTTCTTCATTACACCTTCGTTATTTTGGTCTTAACTGCAGCGTCTTGAACAGATCGCTAACTGAGAGAAATCAGTAGTCTAATGTTATTGAAAAAACGTTTTGCCTCTTCCGACATACTTGCAAAAAGCGTCAGTCTTTTAGGTTCGCGTTCAATTACGTTAAAACGAATATTTCAGAAGATCCCACGCCTTGTGCGAATCGGTTTCATGTGAAGCAGGCAGCGAGTAGTTTTATATGCTGCATTTGTTGGCTTTGAGCCAAGCGTACGTTACAAGGTGGATAGATGTGTTTTTGTAAATGTTGTAGTTGTGTGCCGACAGTGGGTTTACCAGGCACGTCGACATCACTGGCGTTTAAAGGCTAACTTACGGTCTGACGTAACGTCAGCAGTCACGTCAGTATTATCGAAACGAAGTGCAGCTTACGGTTCGATGATGTGAATATCATACGTAACTTTCGTTAGCGTATTCCACCATGGTCGAACAACGCTTGAATATAGCATGCTGAATCATATGAATATACAACCTTTATCCGTAAAGTTCCGAGACTGAGCCCATTAAAGAAAACGCGTTTAACATTGAAATCATTTGTGCAGCACCTCTTCGAAACAGTCTCCCTTGCAGTCTATACACAGCTTCCAACGCTTCTTGAGGTTTTGCAGACAGTTAGAAAACGCTTGTTTTGGCAGGGCTGTCAGCTTCTTTGCCGTGGCTTCTTGAATGACCTCCACACTTCCCATCCAGCTACATTTTAGAGCTCTGTTCACGCGAGGAAACAGGAAAAAATCGCATGGGCAGAGGTCAGGCGAGTATGGCGGATGGGGAAGTACAGTAATGCTGTGCTTGTCACGCTGAGAGCAGTGTGCGGCGGCCTTGCGTAGAGATGGCTTCATTGTCCAGATGGCCATTCGGCGCTCTGCCTCTTGGTTTGAGGATCGAAACACCACGTTTCGTCTTCAGCAATGATGCTGTCGACGAATGCAGCATCCTTCTCTGCCTCTGTGAGCAAATCAGCGCTCACTGATGCCCGCGTGCCGTTCTGGTCCTGTGTGAGGGAGTGCGGCACAAGTCTGGCATTCAGCTTTCGTTTCCACAAGTTCTCACGCAAAATTCGGTGGCATGTTGTCTTACTAATGTCGAGGTCATCCGATAGCATGCGGACTGTAATCGTGCGGTCTTGCTATAGCATCTCCCTTATCCGAGCCACATTGTTTTCATTCCATGAGGTTGCAGGGCGCCCCTGCCTTCTGTCGTCTTCCACCGACGTTCTCCCCGAAACGAGCCTTTTGTGGCACTCGAAATCTCGCGCCCGCGATTATGTCTTGTTGCCGTAAGCGTCACGAAGGAGCTCATACGTCTGTGTATCCGTCTTGCCAAGCTTCACACAGAATTTTATCTTTACACGCTTTTCGATCTGGACGTCCATCTCTCCATATTTACTCACAGTATAATGCGCAGCCGACTAGTGGAAACGCATTTTTCTACATGTAGTACCGTCTAGAGGCTGCCACAGCAATTAACATAAATAGCTCAGGTTAGCCTGAAAAGATAGCGCTACACATACGCACCAGCTAGAGTTACTGTATATGCTACCCTTAGGTAGCAGAATTGCGCATCTGTCTTCCAAACGCCGCGAGCAACGATGCGTTTCGGAAAAGTTGACGCTCGGGCCAATTTTTTGTATTTTTTGATGCCGCCGCCGCAGTGAACTGGATTGACACTTGTCATCGACAGTGAACTTAATCACCGGTCTTCGACACTCCAAGCATGTCGATCGGCGACAGGGTAGAGAGATTGCAGCTTCGCCGCATAGCTCAGAGTGCAGCTGAGAGTGCAGCTTCGCCGCACTGCGGTTGCTAGCCAGGCGTATGCGCAACGCTGGCACGTAAATGTAGCATATACAGTGACTCAGTGAGTTGGTGCATAGCTTAATAAAATATCTGTGGCGCAACTGAGACAAGCAAGAAAACAAGCCCTGTCTTGTTTTCTTGCTCGTCTCAGTTACGCCACAGATATTTTAGGGGCGAAGCTAATTATAGCATCACCTGGTCGGTCGTCGCTTCATCCGCGTTCCCCAGCCGTCGCGTCTCCCGTATCATTCAATAGATGGCGCTATCCCATAGAGATGTATGCAAACTGCAGTTGGGTGACAATATACTAGATGGCACTGTCCCATAGAGATGTGTACGCAGTTAAACCATTACACTTAAACAGTTAAACCTAACCATTACATCGGTACTTACAGGTTGGCGATGCAAGCAGTAAAAATGAAAATAGAAAAGTGGTCAGAACACAACGATATTTTGGGAGAACTCCAGAATGCATTTCGAGTCGACAGGCGGTTAGACGATAACCTGTTTGTTCTCACTCAGTGTATAGAAATATCTAAAATAGAAAATAGGCCCTTGTACATGGCTTTTCTAGACATCACTGGGGCGTACGATAACGTTAATCAGGAAAATTTGTGGGATATATTGAAAGGAATGGGCACAGGCGACGACTGTATGCAGCCTTTGAGGGAGATATACCGAGAAAATACAGTTTGCATAGAATGGGAAGGAATGAGTAGCAAAGAGAACGTTGAGATTAGCAAGGGGCTGAGACAGGGATGTTCTTTGTCCCCGCTGTTATTCATGCTGTACATGGTGAATATGGAAAAAGCGTAGAAGGTAGCAACTTTGGTTTTAATCTGTCACACAAACAGGGCGGCGTGATGACTGAGCAGAAGCTTCCAGGATTATTTTATGCTGACGATATTGTCTTATTTGCTGACAGTCGAGAGGATATACATCAGCTGGCGGATATATGCGGAAGGGAAGAGGAAGCTCTAGGACTAGGATTTAGTGTAGCAAAATGTGGATTGATGGTATTCAATGATCCTTGTGATCAGGCGGTGTCAGTACAGGGCCAAGAAATACCGAGGATGAGCGAATACAAGTACCTCGGAGTGTGGATAAATGAGGGTGACAGGTACATGGAGGTACAGGAAAAAGCCTCGGCAGCAAAAGGAAAGAGGAATGCTGCAATAATGAAGCACAGAGCATTGTGGGGATACAATAGGTACGAGTGCTTCGAGGTCTGTGGAAAGGTGTAATGGTTCCGGGGCTTACTTTTGGGAACTCGGTAGTGTGCATGAGGGCAGAGGTGCAATCGTGAATGGATATAAATCAAAGGACTGTGGGACGCCTCGCGTTGGGTGCTAACGGGAAGACGACAAACGAGGCTGTAAAGGGCGATATGGGATGGACAGGTTTTGAGGCGAGGGAGGCTCAGAGCAAAATAAGGTTCGAAGAAAGGCTAAGGAATATGAAGGAGAGTAGATGGGCAGAGAAGGTGTTCCGTTACTTGTATAGGAAGAGCGTGGACACACAGTGGAGAAAAAGAACTGGGAAGCTCACGGCTGGTAGTGTAAGCAGTATGTCAACAAAGAGCGTTAAGCGAAAAGTCAGAGAGGCGGAGAAGATTTACTGGACGGCAGCTATGGAGAAAAAACGGGCTTTGAGTAACTACCGAAAGGGCAAAAATGAAATAAGGAGGGAGGCATTTTACGATAATTCAGTGGGAAGCGCTTTACTGTTTGAAGCGAGATCGGGTTGCCTTAGAACGGGTAGTTATAAAGCGAGATTCAGTAAAGAAGAAGAACAATGAACGTGCTGCGGGGAAGATAAGGAAACGGTGGAGCATCTTCTGATTGAATGTGGAGACATCCACCTAGGTGTACGTTTGGGCACGAGCCTACATGACGCCTTGGATTTTAGAGACAATGAAAAGCTGAACACACCCGCGATTGAAATAAGTAAGAGACGGTTAGAGTATTGGTGGCAGAAAACTAGAGAGAAAGGACAAAAATAAATATTGGAAAAAAAAAATAAGGACATTCTGCCGTAAAAGGCAGAGAACGGAGCTGAAAACTTGTTGTTTTTTTCTGGAGTAAAATAGTTTTAATTGAAGTAAAGACACTAGACGAACGCTAAGAAAAAGAAGAGTAAAGGGTTTTTTTTTGTCGAGCCTGGTGGCACACTTGTCACCGCCCCGTTATAAAGGGGACGCTCATAGCATCCATCCATGCACGCTAGATGAATGCACGCTAGATGGCGTTATAGGTGCCGCTGCTCTCAGATTGGCTGCTGCGCCCGTTATCTCTCATTCTCCTTGATCGTCGCCGTACGTGGAGGAGTGCGCTTGCCGGATCGTGCTGCTTGGCGGACCATGGACGACGAGGAGCGCCGGGTGCGGAAGGCCGCTGCGTCTCGTGCTCGTCGGCAGGATCCCGAGCTTGGATGGATGGATGCTATGAGCGTCCCCTTTATAACGGGGCAGTGACATGTCTGCAACCATGTCACCGCCCCGTGCGAGCTCGAGAGGCTGCCGCCAAGCGAGCGCAGCAGTAATCAAAGCGGCGTATCGCTTTGATTACTGCTGGGCGAAACCACTGAACATTTCACGGTGTAACCATGATTGCTTCAGGAGCTTCGCCCAAGCTCTTCATCATTCACCCGTGGATATGCTGTAATTTTTTTATTAAACATACGCACCAAGATTTGTTTTGGGGAAATCATTTCTAGAGAAGCAAATAAATCAGTCTCGAAACTTTACGGACAAAGGCAGTATGTAGTGTTATTGGACTACCATAAAAGCGGAGCCAACACTGGAACCACATTTGACGGTAACCTGATGTGACGCTTGTATCGTAGGAGTACATATATAGTGTTTATTGCTTTGTCATAAAATTACAACCACAATTCACATGAATAGTGTGCTTTTCCAAAGCAGTTTCTAGACCTGGCGTGGCTCTGTGGTAGAATACCTGACTGCCACGCAGAATGCTTGGGTTTGACTTCTGGTGAGATGCGAATTTTTATTCTTTCCATTCGTCGGGTCAACGCTGCCGATGTGGATTTTTTTAACGCTCTTGCATTTAAATTACCAATGCGTGTTCTCGTCGTTCCTGGGTAGATAAGTGTCAATCAACTGTGGCGCATACCCGTACACCGCGGCCCGTGGTAAACGGGTATGTGCCACACGTGTCTGGAGGAAATGGTTCGACGACCTACGCGACAGGATTTTCACGTTATTCATGTAGACCAGACAGTGATATTCGTCAAACCCTCTTACCCTCTCGTGCCAATTTCGGTCTACACCAAGTTAAGGAGGCGATCACGACAGCACCCAGACGTAGGCGGCTAGATAGATAGATAGATAGATAGATAGATAGATAGATAGATAGATAGATAGATAGATAGATAGATAGATAGATAGATAGATAGATAGATAGATAGATAGATAGATAGATAGATAGATAGAAATGCTCGAAATGCCTTGGGTTCGTAAGAAATGCTTCTCATTTAACAAAAAAGGATGCACTGTTCTTACACGCCTATTAAGAATGAAGTTCGTTTTTCTTTCCTGAACAGTGATTGGTATGGATGTTTTAACTGACTTATTCGTAGGTGAGGCTCTCTCTACCTGTTTTTTTTTTGTGGGTGGTGCATTGTGTGCAGCGATATTGTGGTCGCAGCTATGTCGGACAAACCGGTCGCTGCTTGAATAGGGGTTTTTAGCTTGTAGTTATACTTTTTTTCCGTTACGGTGTCACCGCAATACCGGATTGCATTAACCGTGTCACCGGAACGCTTGTTTTGGAAACCTTTTAGCTTCCCATACGTAAACGTTTACGTCCGTACGTAAATGTATACCTTTACGTTTGCGCAAACGACTCAGGGATGATAACAACTGCATTCAAAGTATATTAAATTTAGATAAGATTCAATCACCGCTGCGGCAAAATCGCAGTCGGGGTTTTTAGCGTGTACTCCGAGGGGTTTACTGTGTTACCGAACGATGGTGCCTACATCTTGTGACGTGCAACGAGGATCTGTTTTCGCCTAGAGTTTTTGAGGGAAAACGGATTAAAAAGGCAACTCATTTGTAATTACGCCGCTGCGAGGCAAGTAGAATGCACGAACAATTTTATGCTTGCCATCTCGGCCCCGCTAGATGGCACCACCTCTCCGCCCTCTCAGGGGCCTGTCACGTTTACGGCTTCGGTATCCTAGGTCACTCTAGCTTCCGTAATGCGGATCAACCAACGTGGTCGTAATTGGCGCTCACATGTCGGCTTATCTTGACTCGGTCGCTGGAATTTCCGAAAAGCGGATATCGGGAGTAGCCACTAACGAATGTGAATTCGCGAGCTTTCGCCGCAAGCGTAAAATGTATCCGGCTAGTAGTTTACGTTCCGGAAAAGTCTACTTTCCTAAACACCCGCGCATGCGCAGATTCCATCCGGTATCAGGTAACACGTTAATGTAAAAAAGTACATGCTAAAAGCCCCTAATGACCGGCTGCGTGAACACCATTACAATGTTTGAAACGTGGCAGGTGGTTTTGTAGCAGTTCACTGCAAGAAGTGCGGTTGACTTCCTTTGTTCAACACGTGCAGAGTTGTGGGAAGAAATAGCAGTCAGCTTACACGCGTGATTGAAAAGATGGGTGACAAGTGCATAAGCATGCCGTCTATCGCACTGACAGAACAGGAATTTGATTTCTTTGGTGTTGCCTAGTAATGTTCTGTTACTTCTGCCCAGTAGATCTGCTCATGTTAAGTAGATCACAAAATAAATTGTTGAAGGTAGCGCTATGTGAGTGCGTCCCTTCATTGTGTGATACAGTGCGCTTGTACCGTTCACAAAAATGGACTACCAACGTGCCCAGCATACGCGGTGCCCCCTACCTGCTTACATGCATATAGGTGAATAAGCAACAGTCTGGTAAAGTGGTATACGCGTTTCGCAAGCAATGGCTCATGGCAGGCTTGGAGAATTATACAATCGCAGGACTGTCTTGGGCACATCATGATGTGGCAGGGAAGTTTTTCCAAGTGTATATGTTCATATGGACAACCTTGCCGTTAGGCTCCCATCTGTTGTAATGCTTGTAGAGGCCTCACACAGCTGCATTTGTTTCGTCGCAATGAATGACACTTGCGGGATCGAATCCCGGCCTCGGCGGCTGCATTTTCCATGGAGGCGAAAATGTTCTGACGCCCGTGTACTTACATTTAGGAGAACGTTAAAGAACCCCAAGGTGGTCGAAATTTCCGGAGCCCTCCACTACGGCGTCCCTCATAATCATATTGTGGTTTTGGCACGTTAAACCCCAGATATAATGAATGACACGTGCCAGAGAGTGCTACTTGGAAAGGATTCCGCGTCATTTCCATCGCCGACCATTGCGCTGGCAAAAACGTCACGAAGTCGGTGACCTTGAAACAGCAGAGGTAGACGTATATGATTACCGAGTAGTACGTGCGTGCATCCTTCGTCACTCGCGCTTCGCACGAGCTGCCTTGGAAAATGCTTACAAGGTAGACGCAGCACGTGCTTTGCGGGCTGCGTCTACCTTGTAAGCACTTTCCAAGGCAGCTCGTGCGAAGCGCGAGTGACGAAGGATGAAGGAAGAAAGCGTGAGTTGCGCTTTTACGTATTTTGCACTCCGTCTTTCTTAGTACAGCGTTTTTTTTTTCTGTGTAATAAAGAACGGTAAGTGAGCCTTTGTTTAATTAGGACAACACCAACGACATCTTTCTGTGTATTCTTGCGGCAATTCTTGCGATGATCTTGCGATCATCGTTTCAGTGCGTTCGCCCTGCAAATGCACCAGTTTGCATGGTCCATAGAGTCTGACTCCCCGCAACAGCATTAGTCAATGGCTTATTGTCGACGTGCCTCGCGTCGGAATTCTGGTGGTGTGCGAATAGCATTTTTCTCTCTTTAAGACCGAATTGAATGCGAATCAATAGTGCCAGAATGAAATACAAAATTGCTCGAACAGATTGCGAAAAATTCGCAGTCTTTCTCATATTAAACACTTTTCATAAGGTAGTAATTCACAACGTTAAAAATGTTCTATTGCAGTGCTGCCCATTATGAAGTGTGCCTTTCAAAATCTTAAAGGGATCACTTAGGAACAATAAGCCAAGCAACCTGTTGAGAAACTCTGGGCTTGTCACATCATACAGAGTCATAAATTATCATATGAACTTGAGGAAGGCTGCCTTGTGAGAACATTAATATTTGTGTATACATTTGAGACCAATTCACAAATGCATTGCTTCTACGTAGGGCTATCGCTCACTGAAAGAGAAAAAAATGCTCCTTTTTCGTAGTTTGAATAGTCGCGGCATCCTCTGCTCCTGTTGAAGTATGTTGCTGTAAAACAAGCTTATGTTTAATCAAATTAAAGGACATGGACGTAAATTAGGTAATAGTGCAGCCCAAAATGCACGGCCTAAGAGTGAGCCTTGATAATTTTATTGTCATACTTATCGTGTTTAAATGGAAAAGTGTGGCTGTATTAACAACGGGTGTGCTTTGTCCACTGTTATGTTACTGCGGATGGGATGAAAGTTATCGCATTTTTTGTTCTGTTTAATCGTGCGCATTCAATTACATAACATACTCGGAAGCTATTCAAGTTTTCGTATTGTGGAGCTCAATAGGAGAATATTCGGAATACGGTTACTCGAACGTTTCAATTGTTCGCACGCCCCTCTGGAATTCAATAAATTGTTTACGGATGTTATCTTAAGCTGATCAGTGTGGTCTCCACCGCAACACCCCTGCGTGAATCATGGACAAAAAACAAAGTTATCACGTTCGCACAAGGTCAGCACAATCTCCAGCGTAGCGGTACAATGTATGCCTTAGCACATTGTCGTCTCGTTATGCACTGTTATGTTCTCTGAAGATCTCATTAGAATGCTCTGAATTCAACGCAGCATATGGCACTAATAATATTGACTGTAAAGTTAGACATCTGCACACTCGAATGGAAGGGACGTCCCGCGAAGGCAGGAAAGCAAGCGCCTCCTAAAGTGAGTTGGAATGTCAATGGTGCGATTTGGATAGCACCCAACGTGTTGCTATTCGACGTGATGAAGTGTAGCGCGTCTGACAGGTGGCGCTTGCCGGCAATCTTTGCAAGGCCAGTTCCATCAGAAGCAAACAACGCTCCTCCTAAAAGAGGACGTTCGTTGAGCCCTCCTGAAGTTTGGTTTTATGCAATGTCATGGAAAGTGATGTTAGTTGCTTCACGTTTCGTGATATTTTGCGAGCTCTCCCTGTTAGGTCGGTCACCAAAACTTGCATCCATTGCCTGCAGGCAATGTTGAGAAAGTGCGTAGTCAACCTCCAGCGAACGAGTTTCCCTAGGGATTCTCGATAACTTCGAGTCAGCCTGGTTGAGTCACCGTTAAGCAGCGGGCTTCAGCAGAGACCCATGCGCCTATGTACAACGCGTCTCGATGCGTGTGGCCGTCAACAATGAATCAATTGATGATCCTGGCGACTGTGGATACGTGGTGCGGTATATGTGTTCTGAGCGGAAGGCACGGCTGTCACACATCGGGCAGCAGTGGGCGAGGGAGGCGACGCCAATCGCCAGATCTAGTTCACGTTCGCGGAAAAAGGAGGGAAGGGTATGCCTTGCTCGCGTCCACCCAATGGCGGCGGCGAACTTGTCCCATGACTTTCAGCCGGAGAGAATGGCGTCCTCCGGCCCGTTTATTGTAAAAGGCGGCGGAGGGCGTACTTTTCCGAAGGGCTCGCGCGATGCGCATACCAAGTGAGAGTGTCGCCCTCATATAGGGTGCTTTATCCTGGCATATCGAGAGAGCTAACATATAAACAACCTGGGCCGATCTGCGCACAAACGGGTCCGAGAGCGAAACAAAGAAATACACCAGAATAAAACTGGGTCGGCCGGCTCCGATCGTCGCGGTACTCCTCTCCCAGTTTTTCTTTCTTCATCTCCCTGGTAGCACCCTGCGCCGAACTGTGTATGCGAGGCGCTCTATATATAGCACGGTTTATCTCTCCTAGTCGCTCCGAGGAGGGAGGGCACTTTCTCTTCGCGGCTTCCCGTATAACCTCCAACACGCGCCTTTTTGCCGCCGCGTCTCGATGTGTTCTCATGGTGGAGCGACGGCTCTCATCGTCGAACGCTCTCGCGCAAGTCATCTGGCTTCCTCCAGATATTCGTACGTACAAGGAGAGAGCGGTGTTTTGCACTCTCCTCTCTGGCTGCACGAGAACACGAACGCGAGGAAGTTGCCTGGAGGAACCGACGAGGGGCTGGCTCTTTCTCCCCACCATCGCCCCTTCCTTCCTTCTGGACGACGCCTCACTCTCTCTCTGTTCCCGCGCCTTCCTTCCTCGATGCGTGCTTCGTGCGACGCTTTCGGTGGCGCATGCCTCTGATTCCGTACGTGCGGCGAATGGAAGACGACCAAGCGAGCTCAATTAGAGTGGTGATCGTAATAAGAGAATGAAGAATAAAAGTGCCGGAGACTGATACCGGAAATATGCACTGGGCAATGAATGCAAAGCCGTGTGTTTCTTACGGCTGTCGTGGTCTGCGCTGCAATCTCAAACGCGGTGTAACTCTTACTTGACATTTGAGGAAGCTACGATGACATCCTGCTTGCAAGCGTACAGTTATTACTGCAACCGCAAGACGACGACGCTTGGCTTCTTTTCTTGCGTTCATTTGATTTGTTTATTTATTTTCGGGCGCATGCACTCTGCAGGTTATAGCTGCTGCCGGTGTTCTGCGCATAACCACATGTTAGCTCCCCACACTGTCGAGCCTGGACGTTCGTCAGCCGGTATCCGCTGCCGACGAGCACGTACAGCGTGGTGCTTTACGATATGTACTGGACGCTGCAGCGCCTTCCGCACAGAGGCAAAAATCAAAACAAAATAGTAACAGCAGCGTGTAAGGAAATGTGCATCTGCTGAAACGCCCCACGGGAATGCTTGCAGAGGGTTTAAGCAAATGGGATTAGAATTCTGCCCGTGTGTACATAAACCTTTCCCTATGGTTTGCATTTCACTCTTCTGGTAAACTTTCCAAATGCTTCTCGATGAAGTAAGCAAGCTGTTACATAACCTAGACTAATTAACTTTTTTTTAACCAAACGAGCCAGGCAATCGCACCGAATGCTTCCCTGAGTTGAGCAACCACCTGGAAGTGGCAAGTTGTTTGTATTACGGCTGATTTCCGCTGACTGCGAGTGTTGCGTCTTCCGCATAACGAACGCAACTTATACCCGATGACAAGGCGGTTGCCGAGTCGGGCCAGTTAGTGACGGCAATTATGGAGAATCATTTCTGGGACCGAAGATGTCACCGAATCGGCTTTAGAATCGTATACGTGTTTCTTTAGCAGTCTTTAGAACGTGGCCCTTTGACGAGCGTGCACGCTGCATAATTGCTCTTACCGCACCGAAAGCCTAACGTGGCATCCCATGGCGCTGGTGCCTACCAACTTCAAGTAGCGCGTGCGATGTTATTTTTCGCCATCAAAGTGACTCAAGTAGGGCACACGTAATTTGGCATGCAGTGTTCGAGGGCACACTTAGTAATAATGTCTGGGCTTTAATGTCCCAAAACCACGATATGATTATGAGAGACGCCGTAGTGGTGGGCTCCGGAAATTTCGACCACCTGGGGTTGTTTAACGTGCACCTAAATCTAAGTACGCGGGCCTCAAACATTTTCGCCTCCATCGAAAATGCAGCCACCGCGGCCGGGATTCGATCCCGCAACCTTCGGGTCGGCAGTCGAGCGCCATAACCACTAGACCACCGTGGCGGGGCGAGGGCACACTTAGAGCCATCGAGAATGTATGTTTCACTGAGAGAAATTCTTTACATGAGCAACAACTATGGTCACAGTATATCTGACACAATCTGTATGGTGGCGCCGGAACGCCGCCTTTTACGGAAACCAAGGAAGTGTTCTCCTGCAGCCATGCGTTCAGGCGCCCTCTTTCGAGTCTTGAAGAACAGTCATGTTTTGAGCTGGAAAGATTAAGTCTGCCTCAAGGAGTGTTCACTTTTGGTTTATTTTATTCCGCTCTTTATGCAACGCTTGTGAAAAGTATGTTATTATATCTTGGTAGAAAAAGCGCTCAGACACACGTCCACAAAGGAAAGAAGGACAAGCCTGGCACTAACTCGAAACTGCAAATTTCCTGAAAGAAACAACATTGAAATGCTATATTTGTATAACGCACGTGGTTTTGTTCCTCTCGCCTAAGATAAAACACGGAGTGACTTTCCACGTTGGGAAAAAAAGATTGTGATAGACACATGCACCAAACACACTTAAAAAAGAGAGGAACCAGCAAAGACCAAAGATTACCAGCGCAGCGTTTGAATTAAATAGGAGTATTTCTTCTCTGTCATGATAATGGAGGGTGCGCTAACACATCGATCAAGGCCTCTGATAGTGGTTTTGTCCCGATGCTCTGATAAAATGTACACACCGCCGAAAAATTGCTGAAGAGCCGCATGGCAAAATAACTAAAGAACTAATAGAAGCATTTCAAATATAAGTCACACGCTGCGCTAGCAATATTTGGTTCCTTTACTTTCTGGCCCTTTTAAGTAAACCCTTTTTTTTTTGTTTGGGGCATGTGCCCTTCACAATGTTCTTTTCACCGTGGGAAGTCACTTCGTGTTAGGCAAAAGAAAAGACACCCAGGGGTGGGGGGGAGGCAGAGGCATCTGTCCGCCGCCCCAAGTTTTTCAGCAACCATAGCGCAATAGAGAACACGAGACAAGGAAGTGACCAGGACAAGCGCTTGTCCTGGTCACTTCCTTGTCCCGTGTTCTTTGTTGCGCTATGGTTGCTGATGAACGATGAACAACTAACACGCCCAAACGTTCTGAAGTTGCCCTGCCCCTCCTCTCCCTCGAAACACAGTCAAAACGCGTCACTTCCCCGCCCCCTTGCCGAAAGAACTCGCTTGTCGTGAGTGCTGCCACGTCCCCGCCCCCCAGTTAAATATTCTTGGTGCCGCCCTTCACAGTGCCACATGCATTATGAAACATATATAACTTTGTTTAACATTTTACAGTTTTTTTGCAGTAATGCTACAGTGTCGTCGTTGCTTTCTGTTGTCCGTGTGTGTCTGAGCGCCTTCTCCGCCAAGATGAGTACATACCAAGTAGCCTAAATGTCCGTTTATGTTATTACACTTCCTAAAACGCTTTGAGTGCTGCAGGGACTGTATAATGTAACGTACCCGCCACGGTGGTCTAGTGGTTATGGTGCTCCACTGCTGACCCGAAGGAATCCAATCGAGACTGCTGCGGCCGCATTTTCGATGCAGGCGAAAATACTTGAGGCCCGTGTACTTCGATTTCTGCGCACGCTAAAACAACCTCGGCATTTCCAGAGCCCTCCACTACGGATTCCTTCGTGGTCGTGGTTTTGGGACGTTAAACCCCAACAATTATTATTATTGCATAATGTAACAATTTCATGTTAACTCTGTGTATATATACGCTTCGTCAGTTGTCGAAGAAGTTTCGACTTCTTCATCGCCAGGATCGACTGTTCGTACCTGGTGGAGTAGGAATAAATTCTATCATCACTCATTGCGTTCTTCGACACTGTGAAGTTCTTGAGTTCACTTGTTCGAATCCTGACTTTTTCGTAGCACTGCTGACTCATTGATGGTCGCGAGGTTATGCATCGCATAAATCAATGGCGTAGCCATGGAGTGGCACACCGGGCCCGTGCCCCCCCCCCCCCCGAAAAAGATTTCTGCCTACGCCACTGGAATAAATGGTAGCGTCCTAATGAAAATTTGCAATACTAAGGTTGTTTAGGCTTGGCGGGGGTGAAAAACTCATTCTTTAAGGCGACAGACCGGCCATCACTGCACTGTGCACATATATATATATATATATATATATATATATATATATATATATATATATATATATGGGGGGGAGGCTAGTGATGCAGAACTATCGATACCATCGATAGCTGAGTCACTATCGCACTATCGATGGTAAAAAATACTATCGCTGATAGTGGAAAATTCGATGGTACTATCCATAGTACAAAATCAAGAGCACGAACTCATAGCAGGAAAATTCGGCAGATCCCACGCGTTGTGGGAATCGGTTTCATGCGAAGCAATTGTATTGTTATTGTACGGGGAGGTGGAACCAGTCAAGCTGCCTATATGCAGCTTTTATCCCACCATCCTTGCTGTATATACATGTTTTGTAACTATGTGGCAATAAACTTCAATTCGATTCAATTCAATTCAATTTAATCAGCGAGTACTTCTATGCTGTATTTTATGGCTTTGAGATCAGATTGGACGGTGTATAACCGCCTAGATGCAGCCATACGGCGACACACAAAACAACTCCGTCGAAAGAGCTGGGCTGCACTGTGTAGTTCGCTGAATGCGGCAAACGGTTTTGGAAGTGTATGGCGCATACTGAAAGCTCTCCGAACCCCTGATATCTGCAGGAATCCAATTGCAGCTTTGTGCATAACGACCGGACGGCCTCCGCAAATTCTCGCGGAAGAATTTGCCGATCTTTTTGTTTCTCCTTTGTCAAGAGACAACTCTAATGGTGACCTTGACTCCCTGATAAGTCCCGATACCATAACGTTTTGCTATGGTCCTGCCTGTCAGATGGACGAGGTAGATTTTACTCTCGAGGAGCTGCGACACGCGCTTTGCATATCATGTCGCCGCACTGCCCCAGGTGAAGACGGTATTACGTATCAAGCCTTACGAAACATCGATGAGAGCTTCCATCACTACATCTTGGACGAATATAACAAAGTGTGGCGAACGTCTGTGATCCCTGTTGAATGGAAATCATCTATCGTGAAACCAATCTTAAAGCCTGGGCGCCCTGCAAAACACCTCAAGTCATACCGGCCCATATCACTAACTTCTAATGTTATGAAGCTGATGGAGCGAATGGTGCTGTTTCGTCTAGATGGCAGACTACAGGAGCTCAATTTCTTTCCTGAAGTTATGAGCGGCTTTCGTCGACATCGTTCAACCATCGATAGCATCGCAGATCTCGTATCAACACTTGAATCTGCTCGAGAAAACAGGCACTCTGCATATATGCTCTTCTTGGACGTGCAACAAGCTTTTGATTCGGTGCCACATAAGGAGATTGTTTTTGCACTTATGGCTGCCGGAATTTCGGGTCGACTGCTTAATTTTGTGCGTAACTTTCTATCGGAGCGCAAAATGAAAGTACTCATCGGAGGAGTGACAAGTGAATCGCGCACTGTTAAATGCGGTGTCCCCCAAGGCAGCGTTTTGACGCCGCTTCTCTTTAACAGTGTACTTGCTGGACTGCCAAGCCGATTACCCCAAGAATCATCATCATCATCATCAGCCTGTCTACGCCCACTGCAGGGCAAAGGCCTCTCCCATGTTCCGCCAATCAACCCGGTCCTGTGCTTTCTGCTGCCACGTAATACCTGCAAACTTCTTAATCTCATCTACCCACCTAATTTTCTGTCTCCCCCTCACGCGTTTGCCATCTCTTGGAATCCAGTCAGTTACCCTTAATGACCACCGGTTATCCTGCCGACGTGCTACGTGCCCGGCCCATATCCATTTCTTCTTCTTGATTTCAACTATGATGTCATTAACCCCCGTTTGTTCCCTGACCCACTCTGCTCTCTTCCTGTCTCTTAAGGTTACACCTATCATTTTCCTTTCCATCGCTCGCTGCGTCGTCCTCAATTTAAGTTGAACCCTCTTTGTAAGTCTCCAGGTTTCTGCTCCGTAGGTAAGTACCGGTAAGATGCAGCGGTAAGAGCGAAGTTAATCAATATGCGTAAAGTAGCCGACATAAGAAAGTATAATATGGAGAGAATTGAGCATGCTCTAAAGAACGGAAGAAGCCTCAAAGCTATGAAGACAAAACTGTGCATAGGCAAAAATCAGATGTATGCGTTAAGGGATAAGGAAGGCAAGGTCACAAACAATATGGATAGAATAGTTGAGGTAGCGGAAGAGTTCTACAGAGATCTGTACAGCAGCCGAGCCATTCAGGATGATAACGTAAGAAGGAGTAATAGCGCAGAGGAATCTGACATCCCACCAGTATTGACAGGAGAAGTAAAGAAAGCCCTAAAGGGAATGCAAAGAGGCAAAGCAGCTGGTGAGGATCAGGTAACATCAGACCTGTTGAAAGACGGTGGAGAGATTATGTTAGAAAAACTGGCCACCCTGTATACGAAGTGCCTCTCGACGGGGAGGATACCAGAATCTTGGAAGAATGCCAACATCATCTTGATCCATAAGAAAGGGGACGTCAAAGACCTGAAAAATTACAGGCCCATAAGCTTACTGTCGGTTGTCTACAAGCTATTTACAAAAGTAATTGCTAACAGAATTAATACGACATTAGAGTTCAATCAACCAAGGGACCAGGCAGGATTTCGTACAGGATTCTCAACAATAGACCATATTCATACTATCAATCAGGTGATAGAGAAATGCGCGGAATACAACCAACCCCTATACATAGCCTTCATAGATTACGAGAAGGCATTTGATTCGGTGGAGATATCAGCAGTCATGCAGGCACTGCGGAATCAAGGCATCGACGAAGCCTATATAAACATAATGGAAGAAATCTACAGCGGATCCACAGCCACTATAGTCCTCCATAAAGAAAGCGACAGAATCCCAATAAAGAAGGGCGTACGGCAGGGAGACACGATCTCTCCATTGTTATTCACCGCGTGTTTACAGGAGGTTTTCAGGGCCCTAGATTGGGAAGAGCTAGGGATCAGAGTTAATGGAGAGTATCTCAGTAACCTACGATTCGCTGATGACATTGCATTGATGAGTAACGCGGGAGACGAATTGCAGCTCATGATTACTGAACTGGATACGGAAAGTAGAAGAGTAGGTCTGAAAATTAATATGCATAAAACTAAAGTAATGTGGAACAATCTTGGTAGAGAACAGCGCTTTGCGATAGGTGGCGAGACACTGGAAGTTGTAAAGGAGTACGTCTACTTAGGACAGGTAGTAACCGCGGAGCCGAACCACGAGAGTGAAATAACTAGAAGAATAAGGATGGGTTGGGGCTCATTCGGCAAGCATTATCAAATCATGAATGGTAATCTACCACTATCCCTCAAGAGGAAGGTATATAACCCCAAGAATATGAGTTCCCAATAGGCATAGCAATCTATGCTGACGATATCGCACTGTGGATAAGCGGTCCTTCACAGCAGGGTCCGCGTCTTCGCCGAATTTTGCAGAGAGCGCTGAATACTACTACAGAGTACCTAGAAGAAGTTGGTCTACAAATTTCGCCTGCTAAGTCAGCCGCCATTGCTTACCATCCCAGACAACGTGCTCGACGAAGCATGAGCCGGCTGTACATCGGAGATACACCAATAGAGTGGGTACGACAACATCGTTACCTGGGCGTAATTATCGATGATCGCCTGTCTTGGCGGCCTGCCGTTACCTCCGCGAGGCGCAAAGCACAGACACTCTTCAAGTATGTGGCTGCCCTGACTGCTAGGGGCGCTGGCTGTGATCAGACGACAGCCCTACAGGTGTATCAGTCAGCTGTGCTCTCTGGCTTGATGTACGCTTTGCCAGTCTTGAACGTGCCACCTACATTGATGTCTCAATTGGAACGGGACCACCGTGTTGCCCTCCGAATCATACTTGGTTTACCTCGCGAGGCGCAAACTGTTCCTCTACTCACCGAAGCACACCAGTTGCCCCTGAGGCTACAGGCAGACCAGAGAGCGCTGCACCATATCGAGCGTTTGCACCGAGCAACAGACGGTAAAGCACTTATTAATCGCCTCACTCAACGCCCGGGATCTCGCATGGGGAAAATGGCGGCATTGTTTACTACGATTGCCGGCAGTTCAGAAGATTCCACTACCTTCACAACCCCGAAAGAGTACAACAAGTGCACCTTCCCCATTTATCTATCCATTCCCGGAATACATAAAAAGTCTGACCAGCCTGTTTCGGCACTATTTCAGTTGGCCCAGTCGCACCTATTTGAAAAGTTTGATGACTATCTCCATGTATTTACAGACGCATCTGTACGCAGCGACGGCCAAGGTGGCTCTGCAGCTTTCTATTGCCCTTCGACTAACATCAGACGGGTGTTTCGCATACCGCATCCATCTTCATCAACAACTGCGGAACTATCAGCGATTGATGTTGCTCTGAAATACGTTCGAGAAGAATTAGGAGCACCAAAGGTTGTCATACTCACAGACTCTCGTGCTGCCCTTAGCAGACTGTTGAGAAAAGACTGCGACGGTCCAATTACATGCAGCATTGTAAAATCTGCCACAAATATTATTTCTAGTGGGGTGTCCCTCATTTGCCAGTGGATACCTTCGCATGTGGGTATTGCTGGGAATGAAGAGGCCGATCACGTTGCTTCAAGTTGTGCCCACAACGAGTGCGACTGCCAAGAAATTTCATGCCTGATAGACAACGCTCGTCTGTTGATCCGCCGACATCTTTTAAAGCAGCACCCTGACCAACGTGTAGCAAGCCGCGGGTTGTTCCCTCCCCGTATTCGTGGCCGTGGATTGCCTCGTTGTGACAGAGCCCTCTTATATAAGCTAAGAGTTGGCTCTGTATTAGTGCGTGAGCGCTTATACCGACAAGGTCGTGTAGACAGTCCATCATGTACGTCGTGTGACTCCTGTGAGACACTAGAACACATAATTTTTGAGTGTCCCGCATTTGTTATGCAGCGAGCACTGCTCATCAAGGAATATGGACTTATTGGTCTAAAGTGTACGAACCTTGATGATTGCCTGTTCCCGAGGGGTTCTGCTGCTCGGCGTGACCAGGCCCATCGAGCCCTACTTACTTTTTTAAAAAATACCGATTTGGCCTCGCGCGTATAGACATTTTTCCTTGTGACCACTTATTCGTGTTTACGTCTGTGTTATTTGTTTTTTTTTCTTACCTATTTTCTTTCCTTTCTCTTTCCCCCCTATCTTCCTTTCCCTAATGTTTCCCCTATCCCAAATGAGCAGGCAGGCGTTGTGCCCCTTTAGGTGGCAGTTGTCAGCCTGTTCCCTCCCTATTTCCTCTGTGTCTTCGTGTTTTCTATGTATTCAAACCAAATAAATAAATAAATAAATAAGCGTTACGAGGTGAATCGACGTGTTTTGTAAGTGTAGTGGCTGTGTGCACATCGTGGGCTTATCAGGCACGTCGAAAACACTGGCACTTAAAAATTATGGTGCGACGTAACCTCAGCCCTCACGTTAGGATACATACGTCAGTATTTGAAGTTTGAAGTTTGAAGAAACTAAGTGCACTTTATGGTGCAATCATGTGAATATCATACGTAACATTCGTTAATATATCCCTCCGGGGTCGAGCAATGCTTCAATATAGCTTGCTGAATCATTGGAATACAAATGTAATATTTAATAGACTGCTATATAAGCGGAGTCACACTGGAACCCCAGGCGTTAATGTGATATGACGCCTGTATCGTAGGACCACATAAGTAGTGTTTATTGCTTTAATGTAAATTTAGATAGCCAGCACCCCAACCACAACTCTACTCTATCAACCCACATCTAAGAAGAAGACTCCCATACAGAATTCCTCGACATCTCGAAACTCTGTACCATCGTCTTCGACTAAACAGTGCTTATGGAAACAGTTTACGGTATCGCTTCGGTCAAAGCGAAAGTCCGTACTGTAATAACTGTGGCTCTATAGAAACTGTCGAGCATATTTTGTTTGAGTGCCGAGCGTATGCCGAAGAGCGTGCGCTCTATGAACATTGCATGCATATGCTGACCAAAAGAACTCTATCAATTGACTGTGTCTTGGGCCCTTTACCCTGCGCCACGCAACAGAGGCAAGCGATACAACTGCTATTCAGATATTTATGGTACATTCGACTGGTCGTTTGAGAGCGCTCTGACTGTGTTTGAAACTGTTGAATTCAACAGCTTTAAGCCTTTTCAACGAAAACAAGCAGGTATGCAAGTCATCTTTCTCCTTCCTGATCATGTTTTGACCCGATAATGTTAGTAGCAATGGTTAGTTGCTATTTTACATGCTTTTTTCAGCGCCTGGGGAGCGCTCGAAGATGACCAGTCGAATGTACCATTAGAGAGCATCGGTCAGCTCGGCAAACTTCAGGGGCACCTTGAGAGCACGTAATAAGTCACAGTCAGCACACGTCCCCGCCCAAGATACAAAAAACTCAGTTTGTGTTTTTACCTTTTTTCCCCTATCTCTCTCTCTCTTTGTCTTTCAGTCCCCAATCTCCTTCCCCACGCAGAGTAGCAAGTCAGCGAATTTACACACGCCGGCTAAACTCTCTCCCTTTCAATAAAGAGCTCTCTCTCTCTCTCCAACCACAACTGACGTTGCACCGCCATTACGCCTGCATAGGCTGTTTTTCCAAACCAGTTTACAGACCTGGCCTGGCTGTGTGCTGGAATCCTAATGTTTCTTTTTTCCATTTTTCGGGTCAACACTGCCGATGTCGGTTTTTCTTAAAGCTCTCGCATTTAAATTACCAATGTCTGTTAGCGCCGTTCCTGGGTAGATATAAACTGTCAATCACATGTGGCGCATACCTGTACACCACGGCCCTGGTAAACGGGTATGTGCCACACGTATCTGGACGAATGGGTTTGACAACGTACGCGACAGCATTTTCCCGTTATTCATGTTATGACCCGACAGTCATATTCGTGAAATCATCTTACGCTTCCATGCCAGTTTTGGTCTACACCAAGTTGAGGAGGCGATAATGAGAGCACCCAGACGTAGGCGGCTACATTTCAAAATGTTAACAGCGCATAGAACGATTAGGAAGGGACGAGACAACAAAGGTAAAGAGCGCTGACTTCCAAATGACAACCTTTGTTGTCAACGCATAGAACGATTAGCAAGGGACGAGACAACAAAGGTTGTGTCGTCCCTTCCTAATCGTTCTATGCGTTGACAACAAAGGTTGTCATTTGGAAATCAGCGCTCTTTACCTTTGTTGTCTCGTCCCTTCCTAATCGTTCTATGCGCTGTTAACATCTTGAAATGAATCCACACCAACTTGCCCAAGCGTCAACCCTTGTAGGCGGCTAGATAGATAGATAGATAGATAGATAGATAGATAGATAGATAGATAGATAGATAGATAGATAGATAGATAGATAGATAGATAGATAGATAGATAGATAGATAGATAGATAGATAGATAGATAGATAGATAGATAGATAGATAGATAGAAATGCTCAAAGTGCCAAAGGTTCGCTAAGAAGTGTAATAAACTTGGTTCCCCGCGCGCGTGGTACATAGTGGAGCCGGAGGAGCAGGGCCCGTATTCTCAAACAATCGCGAAAGGCGATAGTATCGCGTTTGGTGACGTAGAACTGATGCGTTCAATAACTGAAGAAACACTTGCCTGTGACGTCATTGTTGCACTGGCCGTGGCTGTTACGAGTGTCTCGCAACACAGGGGTGAGCGTACCGTACGAGTGCGGTGTTTTCGAGCGTATTCTGGCTTCTACGCAGCAGCCAGCCTTGGCTGTGGCTACTTGAAGCATAGCACGTGTTCAAAGTTCTTTAAACGTTTTTTTTTTTTTGTGCAATTGTTTAATGCGCAGTATAATATTTAAATAATGCCACTTTGTGCGAAATTATTTTCGTTGAGCGTTTAACACGGTGTACTCGGGGAGTTCAGCTTAGCTTGCCGCCACAGCGATATCGTCTCAACATCTCAACATGTTGCCGGCTTGCGATAAACCACGAAAAAGCACACGCTGGCAAAGGACGAGTGCTGAAAACACCCCAAGGTAATGCTCGCTGAAAGCTTCAGCGTAAAAAATGCTAGGCTCATCCACCGAGGTTTGAATACTAGAAGCTACGGCCTACGTCACTGAAATGCTAGAATTATCATCCACTAGCCGACGGTGATAAGGTGTGTTTGTTTATTCCAGGCATGTCAGGAGCGCCGTAGAGCACCGTCACGTCGATGGAAACACTAGATGGCGCCCTCACTTTTCCAGTTTTGCCCAATAGCCAATCAGCGCGCACCAAAGGCGATATTTTTGCAATCGTTTGAGAATGCGGCCCCAGGCTGAAGGGCAAGAAGGTGGACCTGCTTGCGTTCTTCACGAGTGCTTTGCTGACACATGATCATAAAATGGAACTGTTCGGCTGTAACGGACAGGAAGGCGTTACATGTGGTGGAACTTCGCGGCTTGCTTCAAACTTATATTGCATTTTATGATTTCAAGATAAAAATAAATATATCGAGAACTAAGTTTGTTAATTGTAAGGTGTAACTTGTTGTTTTTGGATGTGAATTTATTGATCGACATATTCCGCCATTTTCACTGCGGAAATAATTTATTTCTTTCGCTCATAAATTAAGCGAAGCTGATAATAGGCTATCGCAAATATTTTGGCAATATGGCCGGCCAGCAAGAGCATAATTATTCACGCTGCTGTCGATAGTATTGTCACGTGGTTTTGCGGTGAAGAATGCTGCAGCAAGGCTGGGAAATACGGAGCTCTTTATGTGGGCGAACTTGTGCCCACAAAAATCAAAACTTGGAATACAAGCAACTCGCGCTGATAGCGGCGAGAATAGTCGTGTACCTTCGAGTATTCTGATCATTGGTGGAACGCGTCGTCTTTTATACATCCAGTCATCGAACCTTCCAGCGTTATCGCTGGTGCTCACGTAAGCTCTCCAATAAACTTGACTATTCGCGTCCGGCGCGTAATCTTAACAGAATGGTCTCAAACAGTCGTGAAGCTTCTCGAACATTTTGGCGCGGTCAAACGTTGCTAACCGTCTTCGTGGGTGAAACCCGAATACACCAAAACAAAGCAATAAACACGCGTGACTAATTTCGCTAGTAATAATAATGATGGTACTAGCGATTGCACTATCGATAGCTTGACGACAGTATAGTACTATCGATAGTTTCAAGAAAACTATCGATGCTATCGATAGTCAATTTACCGATAGTTATGCATCACTAGTGTGGGCCGCTCTTCCTTTGTCCGATACATGTGTCCAGTCAGAAATCAAGAAGGGTACATGGGTCATTCCACGCCAACTGTCCCAGTCCGGGCGCTCGACAAAAATCAGTTTCTCTAATGAGAAAATTACGCACATATAGACATTAGTTCTACAGTATTTTCCCAAAATATTTTGAGCAGCAAAAAATTTTCGATCGCGTGAGCGCCATTTGAACTCCTCGATAATGTGGAAAACCAGGTACGAAAGAAAAATTCGCTATAAATGGACCTTTTCACGCATTCATTCGAAGCTTGCTTTTTGTGTTTTTAGAGCATCATGCTTTTATTATAGGACACTTGCTTAGAGTAGCTTTATATTTCTCGCGCCTTAGCGCAAAGGTAAAATTGAGTAAATTGCAGCGTTTTCGGGAATTTTTTTACAAAAGACAATTGTAGACCAAATACACCAATTATTTTTATAGAACTTTCCATAAAACGTAATATCTATTGTTTTGCCTGCGTGTGGCGCACAGGCTCTAAAATAAAATCCTGAACTTGGAAAAAACGCAACATTGGCCTATGTTCAGACGTCTGTAGCACCCTAAGGTGGTCCAAGAAAAAATAAGCAGAAAAGCGCATAGGATTAAGAATCTTAACAAATTCATCCACAGAAAGTTTCATCGAAGTAGTTTTTGTTTTAGCCAAGAAAAAAATTGTGAAGTTTAGTCTAACCATTGCAATATTTTGCTATGGGGGCAATACAAACCGACTGAATTTACTGCATAAAAAAAAGAGGTAGTGTATTCGTAGCACATGGTTTTCAGTTACTTTTGTTAGTACTTCATAATGTATATTACATATCAAGAAGATGATAAACAGAGGTAAAAATATAACAATACCGTTGGCGTAGATGCCGAAATTCCCCAATAATGAATCGCGTTACTTATTGCATGCGGCTCTGAGAATAAATGGGCGTCAAAATATGTTAAGTCTCAAAGTTCATGTAAACCGGAGAAAGGAGGCGTGAGCGTGGTCATTTATAGCGGATCCAAACGGAGTTCATTATGTATTCCGCAACAAACGGCGCACGATATGACGACGCGCCGCGTATTCACGCATTCCGTCCGTCGTGCGCGACACTCGGACGAGATTTTCCCAGCTATTTTTCACATCCTTATTTGGGTGGTTGCCGGCAGCAGATTTTCGTTAAAGTAGAATTTGTCTGCCTGGTAACATGCACTGGTTTTACAGCTGTGATGAAATCACAACAGCCTATTTTTGTGGCGTAATTGTCCGCCGCCGCCGCCTCCGGTGTGCATAAACAATGCAATAAGTAATGCGATTCATTATTGGGGAATTTCCGCATCTAAGCCATTGGTATTGTTATATTTTTACCTCTGTTTGTCATCTCCTTGATATGTAATACACATTGTAAAGTACTAATAAAAGGAACTGAAAACCATGTGCTACGAATAGACTACCCCTTTTTTATGCAGTAAATTCAGTCGGTTTGTATTGCCCTCATAGCAAAATAATGCAATGGTGGGACTAAACTTCAAAAAAAGTTTTCTTGACTAAAACAAAAACTACTTCGATTAAACTTTCTGTGGACGAAGTTGGTATGATTCTCAATCATATGCGCTTTTCTGCTTATTTTTTCTTGGACCACCTTACGGCGCTACAGACGTCTGAACATAGCTTAACGTAGCGTTTTTTCCAAGTTCAGGATTTTATTTTAGAGCCTGTGCGCCGCACACAGGCAAAACAAAAGCTTCAGGAAATATTACGTTTTACGGAGAGTTCTATAAAAATATTTGATGTATTTGGTCTACAATCGTCTTTTGTAAAAATATTCCCGAAAACACTGAAATTTACTCAATTTTACATTTGCGCTGAGGAGTGAAAAATATAAAGCTACTCTGAGCAACTGTCCTATAATAAAAACACGATGCTCTAGAAACACAAAAAGCAAGTTTCGAATGAATGCGTGAAACGGTCTATTTATAGCGAATTTTTCTCTCGTACCTCGTTTTCCACCATATCGAGAAATTCAAATGGCGCTCACGTGCCCGAAATATTTTTGCCGCTCAGAATATTTTGGGAAAATACTGTAGAACTAATGTCTATATGTGCGTAATTTTCTGAGATTTTTTTAGCGAAAGTGATTTTTGTCGAGCGCCCTGGTTGGGACAGTTGGCGTGGAATGACCCACATACAACATATATCGTGCTGAAGCACAGGAAACAATGGCGAAGCGTTGCACTAAGTTGCTTGAAACAGGGAAACTGCACGATTCTTAATCTCGTTTCTCTTAGCTTGTTCCTAGGCTTTAGCTAGGTTAGTCACGGATGCCCAAACTCCAGAACCGAGCGTTCTCGGGCACGTCGTCGTTGGCTTCCATCGCTTCGGGCTCTTCTCGCAGCCGCCGTTCCCGTTCCCTGGTATGGGAGCTTCGCGCTGGTTGTGCCTAGCCTGAAGCTGGGTCTCTTTGTTTTCAGTGTCTCTATTTTGTCTCGCTCTTTTTGTCTTTATTTCTGTTGCTTTTCTTTCTCTTTCTACCGCTTTCTGTGTCTTTTTATGTTTCTTCTCCCATTATGTCTCTTCGTGAACCGGTGGTGAGTGATGGGGTCCGTGGCACATATCCATTGACGACGATAGTTTTCTGATGCACAAATAAGGGCAAGCAGCTTGGCCGTTAAGCAGAACGACAGGACGCTGTCGTTTTTGCCCATGGCCTTTCCAAACTGCGCCACGACATCGTTGAGGAACAGCCTGTGCCCACTTGGTCGGCAAGACGTTGCTGGCGGGCGTGTGCAAGGCACGACGCCGCTAACTTCTTTCCAGGAACGCGTCCGTCTTCAACTGGCTCAGCTATTTCTCGCGCGCACGTTTCTCGTGAAGCTTACGGACGCGCAGCTTTCGGGGAGCACGATGATGGTCGAGGGAAGATGCTCTCGCTTTTCCGTGGAAACCTTCGCGCTCTACACGGTCATGAACTGTACCAGTGCAGCGTTGGGTCTTTTCGCAACGGCTGCAATGAATGCAGATAAATGTCACGACGCATTATGAGACTGCAGCGAGCGAACAAGTTAACAAAAATTGAAATTTTAAGAGGAGCAAGAAGGGAGCGTGGATGGGAGTCTGTAAAGATTAAAACCGCAGCTCGAACAACAAGTAAGCACGTGCCGACGAATCTGCTTTCAAGAAACACGTTTCATCACTGTTCATCACTGTTCGTATTTAGTTTCATCACTGTTCGTATTGTTTGTATTTATTCCTTTATTTTATATTGTGTTACACAGACGTTCTGTGAGGCCGTTCAAGTGTAAATAGAAGATAAATACTTTATTCTGTATTCATTTTTTTGCTTATGTATGCGCTGTATGTTGCCTATGTACGGGTGGCAGGAGCTCTGTCAAGCTGCGACGAAGCAGCTTTTTCTCTTGCCACCTTTTTTCCGTTTTATCGTGTAAACGAAGGACGAAAAATAAAACATGATTGATTGATTGATTGATTGATTGATTGATCGATCGATCGATTGATTGATTGATCAATGCTTGCCCTCCCTTAAGCATTCTGACATCATCAGCAAGCCTGCGAACCTTTGCAGCTTATATTTTGGTCGTGTGTGTAATTGCGACACGTTGTCTAATGCGTTGTCCCTGTCATCATATATCTTTCACATATAGGCTTACAGAAAACAGAAGGTTGCACAAATTGACTCACCATAAGACTGCACACCTACGTGTCAGGTTGAGTATGTCCTCTTGTTGTTTTTGTCTATATTATTTCGAACGACGAAAATGAAAAAGGAACCATTCGTTGTATTTCGGAAGTCGTCACGATAATGACGCGCGCACTTATCAGTTATCTACAGGCAGTGCCAATGGCAACAATAATTTTCTATTACGCTCACATAATGTAACAGCCAGGGGCATCCTCTACATTGAAGCAATTCCACCTCCACATGGCGACGCTTGCCGCCGCATCATAATATGAAGCTGTGTTATATTATCACGAGGCTACTACAACTTTCTATTCGAATCCACGTGAAGCGCCATAATGTTTTGATTTGTTCATCTATAACGTGATTTAACTAAAATTTTTAATGCGTTGTTGTCGTAGAAATCGCACCAGGCCTAAATGACTTGCAAAAAGATTCATTCAATTATTATGTAGAAGGCTCTTTCGTATAAACTGTCATCGGTTGGTTTCCTTAAACGGAGATGTCGCCCGACTATGCATACATTTGTTTATTTTTTCTGTCTGTTTGCAGCTCCACAACAAGTGCCTCAGGTCCGCTCATGTCCTCGGTCGACCGTATTTGTGGCATCTTGATATAATTGCTTCTACATTCCGGCCAAGTGGCAGGCAAGGCCTGTATTAGTCCAAATCTATACTTAGTTCCCGTCCTGTTTGATTCCTATTGACTGCTAGTGTGGGTGGTTTTTGCATTTTTCTTTCCACTTTATTTATCACAGGTGCCAAAAACGCAGTTTTTTTCTTTAGATCTCGGAACATTTAAGCACCAAGCATGTTCAGAACTCCGCATCAGAAATAGCTCCACCCTCCGCATCGGCTCGATACCGCTTTCACAATAGAACGTCGCGAGCTCTATTCCTGGCAGCGGCAGTACAATGCTAAAGCTTTCGCAATCCGATATGAAGGAGCACCACTTGCAGAAAAAGAGCAAGTATGCACTTGGCGAAGCAGCGCCGCCATGCTGCGTTGAAGCACTGTTTTGGCCTTCACTAAAACGCTGCTTTAACGTAGTGTTTAGGCAGTGTTTTGATGAATGCCAAACACGGCTTCAACGCAGCATGAAGGTTAAAACTAAGCGCCGTTTCGAGGTTGTCAACCTAAACCTGATGAAACTAAGCTGATCCTTTGAAATGTATTTTATATATTTTGCTGATTTATTTTCGTTTTGTTTTTAGGCTGTTACTTAGCTGGCAGCCCGCAAGTTGAATCAGCCTGTTCAAATTTAGTTATTGTGGTAAAAGTACCGGTCTGTCGCTGTCCTATGCGTAATCAAAACGAGAGATCACCTGTTCAGTGTGTTTATTGTATTTCTACAGAAGCAGATTATCTATTTTATGTACTTGCCGACGTGCTGTCGCTCATTAGAAGGCACTACAGAGAGAAGTGGCCGAAAATGTGAATATTAGCAGACGTTTTCAAAGTCCTTGGCAGTGGAATTGTACTCATTGAGGCATGTTGATGGGTCATTGGAACCGCTTATTTTTAGGAAATGTTTGTATTTGGAGCACACTAACTATTGACGAAAGATGAGCAAGTTGAACTATGGTTGATGGCGTCTTTAGGTTCTCTCCAGAATAAAACACATTGCTACCTTCCTGACCAGGAACTGCGGTGTCAAGAGAATGAAGGCCCAAATGAATGTGACGTTTTCAAATAAAAAGGCCAGAAACAAGGACCGACCACCGGTTGCTCTCCAAGAATAGTTTGCACTATGGTTGCTGCTCTCGCGTGCCAGGGTGCACATAGGCTCCCTACACAACGGGGCATCCAACCGCTCCAAGTCATGAAAGCTAGTGGAGCATATGCGACCGAAGCTTCTCAAAAGACAGCATCTTCGACCAGATGCGCAGCACCGTCTCAGAACGATAGCTGATGTCGCAATGGGAACAATTCCAGAACTCGTCCCTTGTCGTCGTGCAGCATAGATGGTGGCACCGATAACATCCCACGTTGATGCCGCCTATAAGAGTTATCACTGCTGTGTGGTATCGATACTACACCGTTGCTACCCGGCGTCACGGACGTGCCGACATCAACGTTACCCACACCATCAGTGCCACAAGTATCAATTCCATCGATGCCGCCAGTACTACTGGCACAACCGGTACCACCGCTGGCGCACAAAGCGCACATCACTTCCGCGCACTGGCACCATACCAGCGCGCTGATGGCACGACCATTAACTTTCTGTCGGTGTTTCTAAGTGTACTCTCTGGGGACATGGGCAATGAATACGGCCTGACAGGGTCACGGAATCACGGGTAGTTCCCCAGCAATGTAGTATGTTGTTGAAGTTAATGAACTTTGTTTATTGTTTTTATTTTATAGATATCATGCTATAACCTCCACAACAGGAGCGGAATGTCGCCGGCAAGTGAGCATGTGGTCGCCTCTTGATTCGTCTGCATTGTTTAGAACGAGGTGGTTCGATCTTGCAAGTTCACTGAAGCTGACTCCCAGGAAGAAGGTGCAAGTGGTGCCAACCTGCGGGCCAACATTCCTCAGGAAGACTTGGACCAACCGTGGGTTGTTCTTGAGACGTCGTAGCCCACAGGATGTTGTTTGGACCCCTAGCATAGATGAATCGCAATCGAAAGCGATGTATGCGCAAAACGAAGTCATCGATAGTTTTAAATGCGAAGCATTTCATGGCGAACCAAGGGCACTTTGCGCGTTTCTATCTATCTATCTATCTATCTATCTATCTATCTATCTATCTATCTATCTATCTATCTATCTATCTATCTATCTATCTATCTATCTATCTATCTATCTATCTATCAAGCTAGCTAGCTTAGCCGCCTACGTATGGGTGCTCTCGTGATGGCCTCCTTAACATGATGCAGACCAAAATTGGCATGGGAGGGTAAGAGGGCTTGGCGAATATGACTGTCTGGTCATGACCTGAATAACATGAAAATCCTGTCGCGCACGTCATCAAAGCCTTTCTTCCAGACACGTGCGGCACATACCCGTATACCACGGGCCTCGGTATGCGGGTATGCACCAAAGGTGATGGACAGTTCATATCTACCCAGGAACGGAGACAGCACATTGGTAATTTGAATGCGCGAGCGTTAAGTAAACCAGACATCGGCAGCATTGACCCGAAGAATGCAAAGAATAAAAATCTGGGTCCCAACAATAATCGAACCCAAGCATTCTGCGTGGCAGTCAGACATTCTACCACAGAGCCATGCCGGTCTTCAGGGGACACTAAAGAGAAACAATGAATATGCTCATATCGATAAATTGTGCTCTGAGAGCTGTAATGTCGTTAATTTCGCCATCACAGGTTTATTAATAGAGGAGGAAATCCAGTTCAAAGTTTCATTTTTAAATTTCGCGCCAAAATCTCCCCGTTTGACGGCACGCGTTTCAAAGTGTATTAATCGTATTTTGGCGCCATTGGCTCAACAAAATTACCCGAAACTTGGTATGGTAAGTCTATGGCCCCATCAGAGGACAATGTACTTCATTTTTACCGATTAGGAACTACGTAGTCTCTAGTAGGCGCCGTCAAAACATGTGACGTCACGGCGAATGGTGCGGAAACTTCAAGGTGGCGTTGCCACCCACATTTTGCTTTTGCGCGTTTTCTCGCTTACTCAGCGTCTTCTCGCAGGAAGCATGGTGTTCTTGGTATCGTGAAAGGGTACTTTACGAGTATGAGAAAAATCGTGTTGGTCTTTAGTGCCCCTTCAAACTGCTTTGGAAAAAGAGCCTATGCAGGTGTAATGTCAGGGCAACGTCAATTGTCGTTGCAGTGTTGGCTATCTCATTTTATAACAAAGCAATAAACATTACATGTGTACTCCTATGACAAAAGCTTCATGTCGGGTTAGCGTCAATTTTGGCTCCGCTTTTATAGCAGTCTAATAAACATTACATTTGTATTCCTATGATTCCGCAAGCTGTATTGACGCGTTGCTCAACCCCGGAGGAATACGCTAACGAAAGTTACGTAGGATATTTACTTCATCGCGCCGTAAAGTACACTTTGTTGTGATGATACTGACGTAGGTGCTCTAACGTGAGTGCTGACGTTACGTCAGACCGTAAGCTACCCTTTAAACGCCAGTGTTTTGACGTGTCTGGTAATCCCCCGATGTGCAAACAACTACTACACTTACAAAAACATGTCGATCCACCTTGTAGTACTTGGCTTAAAACCAACAATGTGGCATAGACGACTACTTGCTGACTGCTTCGCATGTAACCGATTCCCATCTGTGGGATTTTTTTACTAAAGAAGAAACAGAGAGAAAGGAATGTAGAGGGAGCTTGACCAGAGGAGATCTCGGGTTCGCGGCCCTTGGGCTACGAAAGTCATTACGGCGCTGTCCGGCTAATGCACTCAAATATTATCAATGCGCATTCACAATGCTTGGTTCAAGAGCCAGTCTCTCTAAGAAAATGCAGCTACGCCCTAATAGCGACTCGTGTTGTCAATATGTGGGGTCCAGTCAGCTTCTGCTCTGTTGAATAAACCGCCACAACATGCCGCGACATTGCTACTGCTTCCGCTCACGTCTAAGTGTTTCGGTAATTTGTATACGGAGGTGCGGAAAATATCTCCTGCAGAATTGCCAGCCGTTGGTGTTTACCATAATCGATTACAAGAAACATGAACGGCAGTACAATGCCGACATCATATAGTCCTCTGTTCATCCGTTACTCTAAGGCATGAACGTTCTCGACGAAGATAAAAGAAACCTTGCACTAGCAAAGTCCTCACAATAGATATGCGTCCTGTGCGCAACACCTGCGCAACAAGATTGTGCCACCAGCACTTCTAATGCCTTCCATGTACCTGGAAACGCGGTATTCTGGAAATGATGCAGGATATGTTATTGCATACGCACTGAAACTCTCCGGGGTTGCCTTTGAATACACTGGGCCATGTGGAAGAATCCCTAGCCATCTCTTCTGTCTTGAAGCAGTCTCCGGTACTTCTCCTCCCAGATTTGCCTTACAGCGCTTTCTTCAATTGCCGTGCATGGCTAAACGACATAGCGCGCTTGGTTTCTTCAATAGTTTTTAGCGCGCCTAGCCGTTTCTCGTGCCGGAAAACGGCTGTCTGAATAAATAGCTATTTTCTCTAGCGTTTGGAAATAAACGCTGTACGATTAAGCATCAACAACAATCCTTACCTTTGGAGCGAGTTCGCCAAGGTTCCAAATTAATAAACGCGTTTTTCGTTCCAATTTCTAACACATCATCACGCGAAGGTGTTCGATCAAGGAACGTATAATGTTTCGACATAGGGATTATATTGAAAAGTCGCATTATTCAAGCACTATTGATGAAGTGATCTTCACTGCCCAGGAAGCTTGAGTCATGAAAATCACGGAAATCTCGCCTATAGGGCAACACGCCCTATAGGGCCGTGCAGGGGCGGTATATGGAACATACGAGAACGGTCGTGCTTTCTCTCTAAAGAACGATGCAATGACACATATGCAGAAGAATATGCGACAATCACACTAAGTCGACAAGGGTGACGATGTGGGCATGTTGGGGCATCTTGACTGCTCAAGGTGGTATATGTGACGAGTGTCCCTTCATTTCTCCTCCTGTTCCCTGCACTCAACCACCTTCAGTAGAAGCTACACTACGGTTCGTAGTTTTATCGGTCTTGCAGCAAACGTTCGCTTTGAATTCACCAGCACGCTTTCACGATCTCGCACGCTTCGTGTACCCTTGAACGCGCCTCCGAAACTTGAGATTACGCGACCCCTATGGGGAATGCACCGAGGGAGCTTCGTCCTTAGCCGCAGCACGCGCAGCAGCTGCCGGGCTACTTGAGGAGGACATCCAGCATAGGGTCTGCCGGAGGATGGCGCGCATGAAGCCTCGGCTGGGCATCAAACCGACAGCATAGCACACAGAGCGCAGAATTAGATAGGCTTTTATCGCACCTTATGGAAAGCGTCACGCTGACGATGAGCGTGAATATTAGACAGGAGCGTTCATATAAATGCTGCTGCAGTATAAGATATATGAAACCGACGAAAGAAATAAACATCTCCAGGATATTAGATGCACACTGCACGCCTCGCTGTGTCACTAGTAAGACCTACTTAGTCGCGTGACGTGGTGTAACTAAGCAGCAGCGGGAACGACAAATTGATATCTTTACATTAAAAAATTAAGTTCTATGGCGCTGGTTATTTTGTACACTGCTCTTCACATAACGTAATGACCAGTTTTCGGACTTCTGGCAAACCATGTATCATTAATTGGGCGCATTACGAGATACGTCAACAAAGTAATTTCCAAACTTACTCATTTCAACGATAACGTCATTTTATTGCAATGAGCTCGTCTCTTCATCGTTGCGAAAAACCGGGAAACAAATGAAGCCCCTGTGGCTGCGCTGAAGTTACCGCGTCATTCGTCTCTTGTAGCGTCATTTCATGCTCATCTCTCGTTTAAACGTTTATTAAAGTCACATTTCCTGCCTGTGGCTCGTCTCTTCCCCTGTGCAGTGCTGGATTCGTCGAGCAAGCTCCCCGCTGGCATTCTGGAGGGCACGGTGACGGACCTGGGGGATTACGACACCTGTCTCGACCTGAGATTCCCCAATCGCTTCGATAAGCGGTTGGAGGACTTCCGGGGACAGTACTGTGGGGTCGCCGTCCGGTTCCCGCTTCCACAAAAGCCAGAAGTGATTCGACACGGCGCTGTCATCGTGAACCCCGCCGGATTTCCCGACACCAGCGTGAGTACAGAAACAACCCTCGCTAGTGTGAGGGTTGTTATCATTTCATTTCTCTATTATCATTTCACAACCTCTCAATCAACACTAGCCAGAGGACCAGATGTGTTCCGATGTTTCATCACTCATCTCCAACCATAGGAGAGCATATCTGTGTCAATTAACGTTGGAAATCTCAGTGACAATATTTTTAAATTGAATTTGAAGCAGCGTCTTCCTCAATCCATTGTGCCATGGAGTAACGTTCTGTTTTTTTTTTGTGCCCAAATGTGTCCTCAGTGCACATTGATTCAACAATGTCTTCCAGTGATATTGTTTTATTTTTTCTGACATACACATGCTGGCAGTACACTGGCAGAATAACCTTTCCTTGAAATTGTCGAGCCAATCGGTATTGCAGGCCAAAAGGTGGTTCGCAAAGAAAGATGTCAGAAATAATTTCAATATGTCCGGCGCATCACTGAACAGTAGGCTGCCTGCTACTAAATTTCATTGCTGCATTGGTTGGGGCATCACTACTGATAAAAAATTATTCAGGAAAGCATGTAGAAACAAAAGAAACAAGTAATTACGGGTGCGGTAATATCATAATGTCTACATATGCGTGCACATGTGCCGGCTTACTCTGTGTTAGCCACGGCACTGCACTGTCCTCCACGTGAGAGCAAATGTTGTCGACAGTTCGATCTGTGGGGTACCTGTGGGAACGATTTTATCAAATTCACAATAATGTTTCTCTTAAAATACTGGAAAAATTGCTCATTAACTGGTGTATATTCTATAAGAATAGAAAACCGGGCAAATCGCAAGCTATCCGGCATTAGTGCGGACGCGTGACCTATTTTTTTTTTCTCTTTCTCTTATCATTGTCACTCCGTGTGCTGCGCAAACAATATATATACATTGAACTTATTCGAAACCAAATGACGGTTACACATTTCCTGCAAAGGTTTTTCCCTTTTTCTTTTATCTATTTAGGGCTAAACGTGCTGGGCGAAAATTTCAACTCTAAGTTCTCTGTAGTGATACTAAATAACCAAGGTGTGTACTGTACACTGTGTATTTTAGCGCAACCTATAAGAATTTGCCGGCCGGACCGTGTATGCTACGTATGGTTCCTGATGGAAATAGTTCGAATTCAGTACTGCACCACTAAAAACTACTCTGCTGTTCTCGCTCTCAGGTACTTTACAGCCACGACCGCCAGGGGCATGCCCAGCACACGCCGTGCAATGGCCGCCACCACCGCGTTTGTACGTAAAGTTTAATTTAAGCGCTGCTTATAGCTCCAACACTGTATTATTGAAGAGACATTGCCTGAAATAACAAATGCCTGTCGCGCTACATCGTTTCCAAAGCACACTTTCCTTTCTCGTGTAGCAGCGCACCGCCCAAGCGACATTCGGGGGACGTAAGTGCACTCGCTCAGAATGGCCCGAATACCGCGCTCACTCTGGCAAATCTAGGGCCATTTTGAGCGAGTGCACTTACGCCCACCGAATGTCATTTTCGCTGCGCGCTGCTACACGAGGAAGAGAAGTGTGCTTTGGAAATGATGGTAATGGCGAAGAATGACGATGTAGTGCGACACACATTTGTTATGCACTTCAATCACTAATCTTCTATCTCAAAGTGGCTTACTTGCTGTTACTCATCGAAATCGCGTATGACGTTTAAAATTCTTTTTTCAACTAATGAACGGTCAGTACAACATCGACACGTCCCACCTTCTGGCATATTTGTCAGGATACAATACCAGGCACAGACACTCACTAGCTGTAACACCATTCACGACACGATAAAACTGTGACACAGGATTCACTATCGCAATTTGAATCGCACCTTCAGTAGGAAGGATTTTCTTGTTTGGCTGAGATGTTTTTCGTGCCTTTCTTTTTCTTTCCCTTTTCTTACTCATGCTAACTCATTGTCTGCTCGATTTTAAGAATTTTGGAATAACGTCACTTGCCTGTTTGTTTTGTTCTTTTAAGCGCATGTGCGAACAAACTCACTGATTGTTTTCCCTTGTTATTTTTCTGTTTTTTGCACTTATATATGTACCACGCTGCCAAAATCTTGTAGAAGATCACAGTATCTATAAATAATAAAATAAATAAATAAATAAATAAAATAAATTTCAGGCAACGTTTCTTAAGCAATAATGTGTTAGAGCTATAAGCAGCCCTTAAATCGAACTTTGCGTACAAACGAGGCGGATGCGGATTGCACGGCGTGTGCTGGGCACGCCTCTGGCGGCCGTGGCTGTAAACTGCTTGAGAACGAGAACAGCATATTAATTTTAGGCATACAATATGTTTTAATGCATAACCATATTCCTAATAACATAAAAGATAGTTTAAAGAATACTATTACCTCAACCTCGGATAATCTATTCTCGAGCCACTGCTACGCCGGCTAAACACTCCGTCTCGGCGAAGTCAGTGTGGGGAACGCACTCGCCAGCAAGTGCGCTTTGTAGCGAGTGTCACTAAGCGTTACCCTGTGACAGCGTGCGAATAAAACTAGCGGCAAGGTGCACTCCATCGAAATGCACTTAATACCCCGGTCAACTGGCAAATTTAGTCTCATTTTGAGCGAGTGCACTTACGCCCCTAGAATGTCATTTTCGCTGCGCGCTGCTACACAAGAAAGGGAAGTGTACTTTGAAATTGATGGTAGTGGCGATGGGTACTTAAGCAGCAGAACAGATATTTCTTATTTCAGGCAGCGGTTCTTAAGTATTAATGTTTTACAGCTAAATTGAGCCCTTAAAAATATTTTTTACGTACAAACGCGGCGGCTGCGCTCATTGCACGGCGCGTGCTGGGCATGCCCCTGGCGGTCGTGGGTGTTAACTGCTTGAGAACGAGAATAGCGGAGTAGTTTTTTTAGTTATAGTATGTTTCAGTGCATAAGAATATCCCTAATAACGATGGTCGAAAAAGTGCTACCGACTCGGCTTAATATAGTCACTTATTTATTCTCGAGCCACTGCTACCGAGGCTAGACACTCCGTCGCAGCGAAGTGAGTTTGGCGAACGCACTTGCCGTCAAGCGCACTTTGCAGCGAGTGTCACTAAGCGTTCCTGTGTGACAGCGTGCGAATGACACTAGCGGGGAAAGGCACTCCCTCAAAGTGCACTTAAGCTGGCCCGTGGGACAGGGGTGTTAGTCCCTTCTCTGTCAAGGCAAATGTGTAGTCAAAAAGATTATTGTTGTTGTATTTGATATGCCCTTAATTAACTTGACCAGGTGATTTCTTGTTACCCAAAACAGGTTCTCAGGTACCTGGCCCGCAAGTCCTACACCCTCTACCACACGTTCATCCGCTTAGGCCTCTGCCTTCCTAGTCACTGCACAGCAGAAGATGTGCAAAAACTCATCAGTCCAAGTAAGGATGCCAATGGGGGAATGTGTCGATATGCAAAATGATCTCGCTTGCTTCCATCAAGTAGGGTCAACCGAAATCATTGTTGACTGCACTGCTTCTCAAATATGACACGGTTAAACTTGCACAGCTAAAAAACGGCACTGTTAAACACTAGTGATACACAGCAATCGGCAAATCGACTATCGATAGTTTTTTTAAAGCTATCGATAGTATAAAGAAACTGTCGATAGTATTATCGATAGTACAATCGACAGTACCGTCGGTAGTACTACACTGCCGACACTGCTATCAATAATGCTGTGAATTGTTAAAGGGACCGACAACTGCCCAGAACATGAAATGAGATGACTCCACTAACGGAAAGATTGTCCATCGCATTGACTCAAATCAACTCTGTTTTTTTCGTGAGAGGTGGATTTATATTTTTATTTCTTAATTGAAAGTCGCGACAAATGACCTGTGGCGCCTCCGGCGCCAGAAACAAGAACGATCCGATGTACCGGTCCATGTGACCGCTGATCGCTGTACGCGGTCGACGATTGTTTCGTTAGTATTGAAGTATTGTTCGTTTCTTTATATTAAAAGGTATTACTCTATAGAAATGTACATATAGGCCTGCGTTAGTAGTATGCTATAAATTGGTGCTGCCTTCGCGTGACGTAATGATCGCATGCTCCTCAGCGCGTCTTGAGCAACTTTTCAGCGTGCTCATGCAACCGTGCACGCAGTTTCCAGATCGCTAAGATTTTGAGCGACATAGTTTTGCTACCTACACTTCGTCTCAGAAATGACACCCGCTGCTACTTGGCGCGGCCGCGCATATGCGTAGTGACGTTTTCGATGACTTGGCTTGGCTCGTGCATCGAGAGAGTAACGACGCCGGGACAAGCCACCCATGACACAGGCGCAGGCAACCTTCAACGCATGCGCACACAACACGGTACAAATACAGGGAAGGTGCACAATGCCACACCATCTCATTGTAAGAGCTTGTTATTTTCAAAAATAGTTGAAAAGCTCTAAATAAAGGTGGTTAAGCATAGTTACAGGAACTCCTGCGAAAGCAAAACAACGATAGCTTTCACAAATCGCGAGAAGGGCTGGCGGCATCGCTATCAATTCTCAGCGTTGCTGGAGAAAAGGTACATCCGTGCTTAGAGCCTTTCAGATCGAAAAATACTGCTTGTAAAATAACTACGTGCTTTTCGGATTAACTACTGCAGCTACAAGCACTGCGAAGGGTGAGCTTCCTGTCGCGCCTTAAAAAAATGGGTCGAGAAAAATCAGTTGTCGGTCCCTTTAAGCTATTACTGTCCAGCGATATTCCCCAAAAGCATTTGCGATAGCCTGCTATATGCAATACTCAGCTTACTTCATTTACGGGCAATGTTTTAACGAAATAGAATTATTTCAGCAGGGGAAATGCAGGAATATGTCCATATACATTCGTATTAATAATAACCACTTACGCCTTACAATTTCCAAACCTAGTTCTTGATATTTTTATTTTAAAATAACAAAATACAATATAAATTTGAAACCGCAGAGTACCGTCAAATGTAACGATCTCGTTTCCTGTACGCCTGTACAATTAAACTTAATTGTCATGTGTCAGCCAAAAATTCGGGTGAAGGAGCAAGCATGTCAACTATCGCGCCCTTCAGCCTGCTTCTCCGCTACCGCACACTTGGGGAACCAAGTTTATGCTGCAATGAGTTCGCGCGGCTTATTTTATACTGTGGTTAGTGCTATCAAACTTATTACCGATAGCGCTATCTGTAGTTTTTTTTTTTACCACCGATGGTGACTGAACTATCGATAGTATCGATAGTATCATCGATAGATCTGCATCACTATTAAACACGCCACAGCTAAACCTTAGATCGATGGTGTTCAGCAGCCTATATGCAATCTTCTCTTCAGCTGCGTGTTCCTAATATCTGCTACTTTAAGCTTTTTATATGCGGTCGTCTTGGATGGTAAGGGAAATTTTTCACTATTCACTAGGTGTGTGCGAATAGTGCAATTTCATCGCGAATCGAATTCCAATCGAACAGGGCCGAATAGTGGCCAGCAATATCGAAAATCTAATCGAATATCGAATACAAAGATCTTATTGAAAATTGCAATAAAGAACAAAGAAATGAAATCTGCTCATGTCCTCGCTCACATAACGCTGCGAGTGACGCCTACCGAAAGACTACAAACGGTCCTGCAGAAACACAAGCTGTTCGACATGCTTCACTTTCGCGGCTAACAAAGGGGGTTAAGGTCGCGAGTTTTTTTTTTTTTTTTTAACACGAAAGTGTTTTATGCCGGGGTTCACCAAGACTTCGGTGACGTATTTCCGTCACGGAAATGACGTCGAAAAAATTTACGAGATCAGATGGCAATGAAAAAAGTTCTGTGAACGGGCATCGAACCCACGACCGCTCGGTCCACAACAACAGATGCCGGGCACGCTATCCACTGCGCCACAGTCTTTTTTTTTTGCTTTATTGCCTGTTATTAGACACGTACATCAAACAATAAGTCCATGAAAGAAAAGACAAAAGTTGTGTCAGTCCTACTGGAGAGACACAAATTTAAAATTCCTTGAGCGCTGTCAAGGGTTCTACCCTCGGCAACCACTCAGGTACAAACTCCTGAGCTTTCTGGAGTTCCACAAACTTAGTCATACACTCACGAAAATACATCCGTGCGGGCCGTGTGTCAGGATCGCAATAAAACCCCGCCATGCGAGCCCGCCATAAACAGTGAAGGCCAATTAGCATAATCAAGTCAAAAGGGAGTCCCTCTTCATCATTCACTGGCAGAAATCTTATACCATGTGGATCTAACGGCAAATCCTTCTTTATCGTCCTTTGAAGCACATCCCAAAAATAAACTCCTTCCCAGCAATGTAAGAAAACGTGGTCTATAGTTTCCGGTTTTTTATAGATGAGGCAATCTGGCCCCCAAGGTAAGAAAAGACCACGGTCTTCTTGAAATGCCTTGACAGATAATGCACCTGTATGAAGCTTAAAAGAGAAAGACTTCGCGGCAGGAGCCACTTGCATTCTCTTCACCCTCTTAAGCACATCTTGCCCTTGACCTCCAATGTATATGGCTCGGTATAGAGGTACAGGTAGAACAGCATCACATACATCTTTGTAGAGCTTTTTACGAGTCACTGAAAACAGATACTCACAGACTCTAGAAGCTTTACAAACGCGCCTTTTATATCTACCACTCTCCCGGTCGGCAGGGTGGTGTGGCCATCAGGGAGCGGTAAAGCAAAGTAATTCGTCATTACTGTTGCCTCCGCGATTAACACGTGCAACGCGTTACACGTCTGTCCCGTTCGACGCTTTTTTAATAGAAGTTCAATTTTGTTAATGCCTTAACACACCGCGAGGTGGCGATCTTAGCTCAAGCGTCGTAAAAGCATCGGCCTCCCTCATAGCATCCAAGGAGGTTGATAGTATCACGCTAATCCAAACCAAAAAAATTCACAGCATATCCACGGAGTGAATGATGATGAGTGGGCGAAGCTGCGGAGATTCATCGGTAAACCGTGAATCTTCCGTGAATTCTGCCCAGTACATCATCACCGACGTGAGATCGGGCGCGTTTATACTAAAGGTTCGATGAGAGTTATGACGACTTGCAGCTCACTTTAATTTTACATGTACGCTGTGAATTTTCATTGTTTAATCACGCACAGGAGAAATCGCACACACGCACTACCTCGGAGGTCAAAATCCAGTGCCTATATATACGGGGTGGTCAGTGAACGGTTGTGCAGCGCGAGCGGTCGGTTTTTTCAATCAAGACGCTGCCTCGCGACGCTATCTGCGTCGGCGCCGCTGCGCCGCGAGGCAAGATAGGGGGAGGGGGGGGGGACCGTAGGAGAGTAGAAACATCTGGCGTCTTTCGTTAAGCAGCTGGCGTCTTTTCGTTTTGCTTTAGAAACATCTGGCGTGTTTTCGTTTTGCTTTTAGAAAACATCTGGCGTCTTTCGTTGGTTTATTTCATCAATCAACGGCGTTTTGAACAAAATTTTTATTGTTTAATCACGCAGAGGAGAAATCTCACCAGGCACTACCTTGGAGGTAAACAATGGCTGCTAATGGGAATGAGAGACAGAAGAAGTCGGCTTTTAGCTAACACTTACACTTCTACTTCTACTAACGTTTCCTACTGCAACATGCCAATGGCTGCTAATGGGGAATGAGAGACAGAAGTATTCGGCTTTTAGTTAACGCGCACGCTGCGAATTTTTTATTGTTCAACAACGCACAGGAGAAATCTCCCACCGGCACCACCTTGGAGGTCAAGATCTGGTACTAGCGTTAAGGCTGGTTACGCACTACGACGGGGACGAACGGGTGCCGCTTTAAGGAGCTTCGCCCCTAAAATAGCTCTGCGACGCGCGCCTGCCTCACCTGGCTGTTACACCGCGTTCCCCGCTTACGCGCTCGCCCCGAGAAGGGGGGCGGCACGACGCGCTCTGCGCTTCCCTCTAGTCCGGCCGTGGTATTCAATCACATTTTAACATGCCGCGGGATGGCGACCAAGTTCTGCGTCTAATATGCGACGCTCTTCTGGCTATCACACCTCGTTCTCTGATCACGCTTTCACCCTTAACTACTACAGCTACCACAAGGTTTTGTGTAATCATTTAACATGAACGTCAGTCGTAGGGATGGAGATGTACCACCAATCATCAAAGTCGGGGCATCCACGTTAAACGGTGCTATAGCTGCCAGACATCAATATACGTTGTGCAAACTCTCTTATATTAATGTACAGTAAACATTCAGTTACTTCTGTAAGGGCACGCTTTACTTTCGTGTTATTCCGGTTCCTATGACGGATTGATCAAGCATCTTTTTTTTTTGTTTCCCTATGGTCGCGTAATACGGCTCATCTGACAACGGTAATGTTGTGCTTGCTTCATCGTCATGAGTGCTCCGGGCCCAAAAATCTTCGGGCGCCCATTGACAGCAGCGTTTTCACTGCGCGCCGGAACGATGGGAGTTTCTGAACGAGTGGTGCGCTGCGGCAGTGGTGAACAAATGTTCACATGTAAATCCAATCATCGAGGGTATCGCGGGCCAAAGTTTCACGACCGCTAACTTTCAACGAATGTTTATTGTGAGAAGCAAAAGTACAAGTAGATCCGTACACGGAAGAAGGCCCAGTCAACGCCCATGGAAGCCTGCCGCGTCCAGAAAGGCGAATTCTTCTGCAGTCAGCGGTACCGAAGATGAGCTGACACTGCTATTACGGGCCTTCGCTATCAGGGCGGCTTCAACAATCTCTCGCGGATTTAAATCGGCATTCCTATACACAACGGTGCACCCTTTTAATAAATATCCACAATCACTACAATGTACAGACCGGTGACCATCCCGATATCAGCTCAATTTTTGCTTGTGCTCTCTCAGTCTATCGTTCAGGCATCTTCCCGGCTGCCCAATGTAAACTTTCCCGCAAGAAAACAGGAAGCGATACACCGCACTGTTTACGCATGAGAGGAACGGACACAGGTGCTTCTTCACACATGCTGCACGTCTCTTGGCTCACGGTTCTGTGGCCTTGCAAATGCTAATTAGTTTCTGTGGAGCGGAACGTCCACCTTCCGTCAACTTTTTTTTTTAAAGCATGTGACACGTTCTGCATGTACGGCACGACCTTTTTCATTCCATCAGAACTGCTCGCGCATGTGCCATTCTGTCTAACTTTTTAACGCAATTTCTGCCACTGAAACAAGCACGTAGCCCGGGTAACCTGGTAGCAAAAGGCGCTCTTTTTGATTATCAAAGCCACTAGACATCTTGTGGAGGCATGATTTGCGAAGCGTGTTGTCAAAACAAAGCTTAGCAAGTGCTCGTTTCACCAGCTGAGAGTAGGGTGACTGATACGGAAGCAGCATCTTGCTACCACGAGGGTGATAATTCCAACACACATATCTTCAAACAGAAAAATTCTTAGGTCTACAAACTGAATGGCATTATTAAGAGGTAGCTCATGTATTATCACCAGATTGTCAAGAAAATGAGTAAAAATGTGAACTATATCACTTACATCTTGAGTGGAGTCAATCAATACGAGGTAATTGTCTACGTATCTGAAGACTTTGGTGGTCCTCACCGCTGACATACATGCTCCGATACGTCTGTCATAGTGGGCCAAAAAAATGTCTCTTAAAATGGGCGCCAGACATGACACAATACAAACCCCTTCTTTCTGATGGTAGAACTGTCCATCACATTCAACATAGCTCGACCTTAAATAAAAAGTAAGAAGTGCTGATATGTCTGACTTCGTCTGAAATGGTATTACTCCAAAATGGTGAATACATTCATCTACACAGCTCCAGTGCGGTCTCTATGCATGGGATTTCTTCCCAGCAAAGTGGGAATGGTGACGCGAACCTTTCGTTATGAAATTTCATACCAAAAGAAAGCTATTTTGCACGCTGAGGACAGCTACGTCGCGTCTATTCGGCGTACCCGAAACTTGTGCCCATGAGCGTTGCAAACAAAGGAAGGAAATCTTCAGCTGCACGTCGACTGGGAGAAGTTTCGACGGGCGGAAAATGGGAAAATATCTCGAGCTCGATGACAAGCTTACAGGCGTTCTCAGGTAGCTCCGTGTAGAAAGAGTTTGTCATGGTAACGGCCGTTGAAACGGCGCGCGATCGAGGTGTATCCAGAAGCGACCTTAAAGCCAGCAAAACTGGATGACTAAATGAAATGAACTGCCAGCAGAATAAGTTCCAGTTTCTATGAGGGTGCATTGTGCTTGCCTTTTTCTTCTTCTTCTGATGGTCAACATCGGGGCACGCCATAGTTTTAAAACACCTTGTAACATTTCGCGCAGATGCATTTTTATTTAGAACTCTCGAAAACAGTGTGCGAGGTCCACTCGATTCTTTTATGGTGCACATTTTCTAGTCGGCGCGCAGTGATCGAGCTACTTTTTATTTTTTATAAAATGTATATAAGGAGAGGTTAATGCCAATGCGTGGCGCCGGCTACTCCTCTTGCACAATGCTTGTCTTCGCAAAGTAGAATTGAAATGTCCACACATAACATAAGAGTTCACAAAATGTTGTCGTAGCTGATGGCGTCACTTGGGAATTGTCTCCTAAATGCTGCACTGTAACTGCAACATTTAGGTTTTCACAAAGAATTCTCTGCTAAAACAAAAATACAAAAAAATTGTAGCCAAGCATACCGGTTCAAAATAACGCGGAAAATTTTTTATTGGATTTAGTACTTTGTTATATTTCTGATTTCTCCAAAAATTGCACTACTGTGCGCGCAGCAATCATTTAAAATTTTTCTCTTGGCCATGGACCTGAGATTTTTGCTATTGATTGTGGACGTTTATCCAAACAATTTAGTTTTTGTAAAAGTTTCTTTCGAGGAGCATCATAATTTTTGCAGTGTAGAAGAATATGCTCTATGTCTTCTTCAGCTTGTCCACATGAGCATGTAGCACCATCACATTTTCTTATTTTATACAGGAAGGTCTTCGTATAGGCCGTGCGAAGCCGTAGCCTATGAATGACTGTGTATACACATCGGCTCACCTTTATCGGATATTAACTTCTACGCCTGGATAAATGCTGCATCATTTGCAAACCAAGTTTCCTTGGACAGCACAGCTTATCCAGTATACGCCTTGTGCACCGCCTATAGAGGCGCCACTGCTAGCCACCTAGCGGGCGCCGCCGAGAGTCCGTGCGGGAAGCCGAGCAGACGACAGCGCTTTGCACAGCCTTGCTGTGAGGAGATGAATGAAGTTCGCGGCTGCTATTTCCCCTTCGTGCGGGTGTCAGACAACTAATTCTGCACTGGCAGCTGCAGGAAAGGCGCGGGCCTCTACGAAAGTGGACTTGTGCACGATGTTTGCCACGAACGAGCGCTTAACTAAGCGCACGTCGCCGATTTCGAACTACGGCATGAAACATCTTCAAAGGTGCGCTTAGTGAACACAAACGACACAAACGAAAAAGTACAGGACATACGGCAACGAGCGCAAACTACCAACTGGTTTATTGTCTGAACAAATGTAGCCCCAAGAAAGGGGTGTGTCAAACGAGCATGCGCAGATGCTCATAAGGAAGCAAACGGGGCAGGGCGATAATGAGCAGGGGGGGGGGGTACGGAAGAAAGGAAAAGCTGAAAAAGGAGGGTAAGGAGGGAACGCGATCCGAAGAAGCAAGATCGAATCAAAATTAGCTTGTAATTTTCGCAAAATCTACCTCAGCCGCTGTAAGGACGATAGAAGGGGCACTAACACAAGCTTCCTCGCCTTCTTCCATAATTTTCAAAGTCTCTAAAATTTCTCGGACCGTTTTATCTTCGGAGCGGGCTACTACAGCTGTTCTTTCGAAGAAGGCTTTACATGAACATTTCTTGCAATGTGCCGCTAAGTTACTAGCGGCTGCTAGCTGCTGGCAAGCGTACCGATGCTCTTTTAGCCTTAGATTAAGACATCGTCCCGTCTCTGCGACGTACGACCTACCACGCGATAACGGTATCTTATACACCACCCCTTTCGTGCACTCTACGAACCTGTCTCTGTGCTTGACATCGCAATTTGACTTATGGGTCATTTGACCTGTATTGACCTTTTTGCGCAAGCCTTTCAGCTTTTGCGGAGCTGAAAAGATTACGTTAATATCGTGTCGCGCAGCGATTTTCCTCATTCTACGTGAAAGGCTGTGTACGTATGGCAAAACGACAGGCCTCTTGCTTTTATCTGTAGGTACTTTAGCTATGCTAGGGTCGCGTTTTAGTTCTCCTATCTGCTTTTCACAAATTTGTGTAATCATTCCTGTAGGATAGCCACTGCTCTGAAGTCGCTTAATTTGAGTTGCCACGCTTTCTTCTACCCTGTGGTTGCATGATTTCGCAAGGGCTTGCTTCAGGCTCGTGGTTGCGATTCCTCTTTTAATTATTTTTGAATGCCCCGAATCGAAAGGAAGAAGCCCTTTCTCACCCCGCACTTTGTACGACCAACAGGTGTGTTGATTCCCCATTTCGATTTCCAAGTCAAGGAACTGCAATCTACCTTCTACTGGGAGTTCAAATGTGAATTCCAACCCTTTATGTGCCCTTTCAAATGACTTGACAACACTCTGCGGAGTAAATGTGTCTTTCTTGGTTCTTTTGGTGCAAATTAAATAGTCGTCGACGTAGCGGAAACATGCGATAATGCCAATTTCGCGCAGACTATCCGACATCTCACGGTTACCCACTGCCAAAAACAAATCTGATAAAACCGGTGCAACGCAAGAACCGATTGGCACACCTTCTTTTTGGGCATATAAAAGCCCTTCATGTGCTATCACAGTTGAGTGCAGGTAATAGTCCAAAAGCTCGAGGAAACCCGCGACACTGCACTTGCACAAGTCCTGGAACTTGGAAATCCCGAACAGGTCAATGGCGTCCCCTACTGCCCTGACAGTCTCTTTTCTCGGAATATTGTGGAAAAGGTCTTTGACGTCTATTGAAAAACAGTTCACCGGTGGGCTGTCTCGTATGTATTCAATCACTTTGAGGGGTCGTTGACTGGGAGAGAAGAAAGGCAAACTTGGAGGAAGCCCGCTAAGCAGCGTTGTCTTCAACTATCGTCCTGAACGGGTTGCCCGGTTTGTGCGTTTTCACTGAGAAAAACGGCTTCAGGGTCATTTCCTTGCTTTCTTTAATTCTTTTCCCCAGATTTGTAAGGCCCAGTCTTTCGCATGTTTTCACTGCTTCTTTTTTCATGCAAGCCAGCTTTTTACTGTCAGTCTTATTTCTTTTAAACACCTTCAGGATAGATTGCAAGGACAAGTTTGAATACTCGTCCGAACTGATGAGGACAAACGCGTTAGTCTTGTCTGATAGCAGGAGCTTCAAGTCTTTTTCTTTGATTGTTCTGGCCACTCTCGTCAGAGATTGCTCATTCGGCTTCTTAAATACATCAGGGGTAGCGCCTTTGATGCCTTCCTTTATGAACACTGTTTTTTTTTTCTTCCGGTATCCTGTCTGAGTTGGTAGTTTGCGCTCGTTGCCGTATGTCCTGTACTTTTTCGTTTGTGTCGTTTGTGTTCACTAAGCGCACCTTTGAAGATGAATCAACACCAACTAGCCCACCTTACAGCTCTTCTCTACGGCATGAAAGCCTGGCGCCGACGGTTCGTGCGCGACAGAGCGCGCGCATCGAAAAAACAAGTATAAAAAGGCGCCGGGAGCGACCAGCGCGCCTCTTACCCTCTCCGCAGAAGACGCCACCGACAAAGCCAACGAACGCGAAAGATCGGGATATTTGAGAAAGCAAAGCCGAGCCAGCGGCGCCGTCTGATTCCGCAGACGAATCGGTGAGAGGATCTCGCCCTTTTCCTAGCTTTCGCTGTGCTACGCACAGACGAATCATACGCACCTTCCCGAACCAAGGCGCGAGCCGATACAGGCAATGCAAGCGCAGGAAGCGCGCGGGGCCAGTGTCAGTCAGTGAGGAGTTAGTCGGCGATGAAGTTATGTCGTTCTAGTGATAGCATCGTTCGCTCGACCGCAGAAGACGTGTTGTTTGATGATCTAGTGCTGTGAGTTAAGTATCAAGACAGTGACAAGTTTTGAAGAGGGTCGCCGAGAAGAGATGTGATGACCGACTGCGGAGGAGAACGAACGTCCGCGTGGAGTGAATCGTCATGCCGGTGAATATCAAAGGTGCGTCGCGCAGACCAGTGTAACAAGATCCAGCTGTGAGGTGTAGCTCGTGGTGAATATCCGCTTTGTTTTCTTTACAAAGATGACGTCTCAATCCCTTCTTGTTCTTTCTGAAGTCAACCATTGCTGCATTTCTGTTTCTGTAAATAATAAATATAGAACTTAGCTTGTAATAGCGCGGTACATGTACCGCGCTAGTACAAGCTCAGTTCATGAATGACCAACTCGCCCGAACTACAACACTTCTGAAATATAAAACGTTTGAGCGAAGTGCCCTGCACGGCGGTCGAACCGAACCAACCCATGCTCAGGCGGATAACTTTGGTCGTTTACCAGTGTCAACATGATCGAGTGCATCCAGCGAGCACCGATATGACAGAACGAAAGCATTAGAACAAGAAGCGACGTGTTAACCCGCACAATGACGAAGCGGCTCGTCTTTGCCAACGAACAGCGGCGATCCATTGCTTCCGTCGCTCTTGCTCAGGAGGCCTTGCGGTAAGTGAGTAAAACCGTGTTCCGGGCGCGTTTTTGTAGGTGTTTGAGCACTCCACTCCACAGCAATTGTTATTCGACATCCCTTGAAGTTTCGGCCACCACACATACGAGGATCGTTGCTTATTTCACTACGGAAACGTGAACAACGCGGAAACACACGTACAACGACGTAGGAAACCACGGCGGCCGTCTGCTTCCTTTCCCGAGAGCAATGATTGAGTTCGCCGCCTATGGCGCTTCCGTCGGCGCACACTAGGCGTATACATCGCGCATCACTCGTCGGTGCAGGTAGTAGTGATAAATTATTCTCCTAATGCGCTACATGTGCTATCAGCTGTGCATGTGTCACGCGACGACCTTGCTACCAGCTGAGCCGTTTCCTATGGTTTCGCCCTGACTTGGAAGCAACCGGAACATTATGCTGTGGTTCAAATCTCTCTCTATGGCGTATGTCTTGTGTATTTCGTATGTGAGCAGACTACCTTTGTGTTATAATAACAAAGGTACGCCAGCGTACCTTTGTTTCCTAAGCTGATTCATTTTAAACAGAAAAATGAGGCTTCACTGAGAACTAGCTAACGAAGAGGACCTGGCTGTCGACATATGAAGCGTAAATCAGAGAATAAAATTCTGCCGCTGTGGATGTTCTAGAGCTACCTTGTCTAAAATGGTAGACAGTTTTAGAATAGCATACGCAAAGGTACCGTTCTTTGCGTACGCCACTGTTTTCGTCACTTAACGGGGGCCCGCAAGAGGATAGCGTACGACGCATGCTCAGCGGCGACAAACGCTAACGCAAAGCTTTGAGTACCCTATTCTAAACCTTCGTCGCGTTAGGGTGTTGCGCCCGCTGTTAACCTTTCGATAGTTCGCAAGGATAATTGTGTTTACGCGCATTATTTAGAAGCCCTGTGATTTGATTTTAAGCGAGTGAAACCATTATACTTATTTTCCTGAAGATGAATATTTCGAATAGCGAAATCGCGGTGCCAGTCGCATCGAATAGCAAACATTATTCGAAAAATAATTGAAAACTGGAATATTCGCACGCCCCTAGTTGAGAGTAAACATTCAGTTGAAAGTTAGCGCTCGTCCCGTTGTGTCTTCCTCCTCCGTGTCGGCTAGTGCTGACACCTTTTGATGAACTAATGCAGGCGAAAAAACAGCGCGTTAACGGTGGGAACCGAACCCACAACTTTCGTATCGAGCGTGCGATGCTTTGCCAACACTTGGCAGACACGTATTATGAAGGTTGTAGGCCCGCTCTTTTTTTATGCCCACTTTCATTCATTTTACATTTACCTCATAAGTGCTACACCTCGCTAAAGAAACTACAACTATCACCCCCTCGCCTTTATTATCTGCTGGCTTTATAGAGTGTACTCGCAAAGTTATACAACGGCACACTGTAAGAATAAGTTAGCGTTAATTACGAGGTTTTCCCGTACTGAATAGACAACATGCATGCGTAATCGGTGCTTGCACGCCTTGCCTTCTCTTGCCATGAATCTGTCGTTCTCATGATTCAGATTTCTCGATTGATAAGCATGCCCATTTCACGCAGTTAAGACATATCTTCACCTCAACGCCACGGTGCTCAACTGCCAAGTTCGGGAAGACGACCACAAGATGAACAAAGACCAGGTAGCCGCAATGTAAGCGGATGCGTTCTGCTGTCTTTCGATATTTTTGCGAGTGTTCATTCCTTTACACTGGAGAAAGCTCGGGTTGACGTAAAATAACTGACCTCATGAGGCCCACTGGACCATTAACGTTTGTTCGTTCTCCCTGTGACACTGCGGTTTGCCTCGGATCGGCTACAAATATCAACTACGCATTTTCTGCTCATACAGTAGCGAGTCCAGCGCCTTTTGTTGTTGCTAGGCGGCGAGTGAAAGCCGTGAGGCTATCTGACTGTCAGCCCTATAAGCGATGCAATTCTCCTTTCACAGGCTGCATCAATGCGAGATGCTCAAGTGTGTAGTGATTCGTCCTCTCTTCTTAGTTAACGCCGTTTTCAGGATTCCGATAGATTCCAATGTAACTTATTTTGTTCAATATCAGCGATGCGTTTGAAATGAGTGTCAAACACGGGGCGACACACTGCATGTCCTGCCCTATTATGTATGTCTTTCTTCGGAGAATAAAACCACTGCCTTCGCGGATCCTTACCGCACCTTCCATTTGGTAGAGCAGAAATAGGAATGTGCATTTTTCCTCTCCTGCCTTTCCCTCTGAACAGAGCAATCATTGGCTTTTTCCTCGTGATTATCCTGCTGGCCACCATGGCCGACATAGGTTATCGGCTTTTCGAGAACTGGAGGTGCCACGCCTACATGAAAAGTAAGTCCTTACCTGCTTATTTTTTAAAATTAAATGTGCGTAAAAAGATGTCCACACAAGTGCCGGCTACTCCTTTGCTCCTATACGTGCGACATAAAGAGGAAAACGCCAAAAACACTGACATTAAAACACTTAACATTCGTAGCAGCTCGTAGGGCACGACACAGGTTATTAGCGCACCGTATAAATTCGAAAGTCAGGGAACGAAATTTGAGACAGTCATCGCGAAAAAAAAAAGCAACATACTTAAAGACTATCACAATATGCAGTATAATATAAGGTAATAATGGAAAAGACATTGGACGTACACGAACACATATTAAATATTTGTGGTATCAAGGGCACTGTACTAGAAAAACTGTCACACGTTCGGTGAGCTTGTTTGGACAAGCGCCTTTGAGGAGCATCCCATTTTCCCGTAATGAATATAAGAGTGATACTTTTTAGACGAGAAATTTATTACTCACTTCCAACGAAATGTTTCCATCTGCTGCCTTTGCTCTTTGTTCTCGAATCACTCACTCTGGCACAAACTGCGAGGCAGCAAAATGACCAGTAAATCAGCGAGACACCTGTAAGCGCTTAGCGTCGCACACATGCTAGCTATAATTCAACAGTAGCAATGTTTCATGCTTTTCTTTTATGGTTGCCAGGATAGCTGCACCTTTATTTCTACGGAACAAGGTGCTTTATAATATCCCAACCCCTACTGTCCCCGCCTACACGCGCGGTGTTTGCGTGCAGTACTCACGGACTGAAATGGACATAAAAAAGCCGGCAGATCCCACGCATTGTGGGAATCGATGTAATGCGAAGCAGCCAGCAAAGAGCTGCATACATCGTCTTGTATGTCATTGAGGAAAATGCGTGTCATGGTTTTCATGTTAACTCCTATTATTTATGTTCGTCACACAGTAACGTCGCGCAATACCAACTTCGGGGTCGATCAAGCTAAAGAAACGGCCGCCAGCGCCCCATGAGCGTGGCACGCAAGTCATGCTGTACATGACATACGTGTTATGATTTTCATGTTAACTCGTGTTTTTATGTTCGTCACACAGTCACGTCGCGTAAAACCAATTCCCGGGTAGATCAAGCTAGCGAAACGGCCGCCAGCGCGCCATGATCGTGGCACGTAAGTCATGCTGTACATGACATGCGTGTCATTTTTTTCATGTTAACTCGTGTTATTATGTTCGTCACATAGTCACGTCGCGCAATACTAATTTCGGGATAGATCAAGCTAGCGAAACGGCCGCCAGCGCCCCAGGAGCGTGGCACGTAAGTCATGCTGTACGTGACATGCGTGTCATGATTTTCATGTTAACTCGTATTTTTATGTTCGCCACACAGTCACGTCGCGCAATACCAATTTCGGGGTAGAGCAAGCTAGCGAAATGGCCGCCAGCGCTCCATGAGCGTGGCACGTAAGTCATGCTGTACATGACATGCCTGTCATGATTTTCATGTTAACTCGCGTTATTTATGTTCGTTACACAGTCACGTCACAAGATACCAATTTTGGTGTATATAAATCTAGCGAAACCGCCGCCAGCGCCCCATGAGCGTGGCACGTAAGTCATGCTGTACATGACATGCGTGTCATGATTTTCATGTTAACTCGTGGTTTTTATGTTCGTTACACAGTCACGTCGCGCAATACCAATTTCGGGGTAGATCAAGCTAGCGAAACTGCCGCCAGCGCTCCATGAGCGTGGCACGTAAGTCATGCTGTACATGACATGCGTGTCATGATTTTCATGTTAACTCGTGTTATTTATGTTCATTACACAGTCACGTCACAAGATACCAATTTTGGTGTATATAAATCTAGCGAAACTGCCGCCAGCGCCCCATGAGCGTGCCACGTAAGTCATGCTGTACATGACATGCGTCTCATGATTTTCATGTTATCTCGTGTTATTTATGTTCGTTACACGTTCACGTCGCAAGATACCAATTTTGGTGTATATAAAGCTAGCGAAACGGCCGCCAGCGCACCATGAGCGTGGAACGTAAGTCATGCTGTGCATGACATGCATGTCATGATTTTCATGTTATGACTTGTCATTTATGTTCGTCATACAGTCATGTTACGCCATACCAATTTTGGTGCAGATTCGATGAACCAAGCGACCAGGAGAACACAAAGTCGTAGGCGGCTAGCTAGCTAGCTAGCTAGCTAGCTAGCTAGATAGATAGATAGATAGATAGATAGATAGATAGATAGATAGATAGATAGATAGATAGATAGATAGATAGATAGATGGATAGATAGATAGATAGATAGATAGATAGATAGATAGATAGATAGATAGATAGATAGATAGATAGGTAGATACTCTCAAAGTCGCAGAAGTTCGCTAAGAAATGCTTCGCATTTAAAAGTTTCAGTATAACGCACGGTGAGCAAAATTTGAACAGCGGCATTGTAAAGCCGGGCGTAATCCGTGGACTGGAATAACCTCGCCGAGTGACGACGTTACTTCGCGTCGCCATGGCAACCCATAACTATGCTGCTGTCGCCGCGCGAAAAGCACGGGAAACGCATGGCTATGATCGCTTGAGCTTGGATGCACGTGTAATACCGAGCGATAGCCAACCGATAGACAATTGATACTGTTCGATATCCAATCAATACCCAATTAATCACAGAAAATGCCGCGACACGCATGGCTATGCTCGCTTGAGATTGGATGCACGTGTAATACCGAGCGATAGCCAACCGATAGCCAATTGATACTGTTCGATATCCAATCAATACCCAATTAATCACAGAAAATGCCGCGACACGCATGGATATGCTCGCTTGAGATTGGATGCACGTGTAATACCGAGCGATAGCCAACCGATAGCCAATTGATACTGTTCGATATCCAATCAATACCCAATTAATCACAGAAAATGCCGCGACACGCATGGCTATGCTCGCTGGAGATTGGATGCACGTGTAATACCGAGCGATAGCCAACCGATAGCCAATTGATACTGTTCGATATCCAATCAATACCCAATTAATCACAGAAAATGCCGCGACACGCATGGTTATGCTCGCTTGAGCTTGGATGCACGTGTAACACCGAGCGATAGCCAACCGATAGCCAATTGTTACTGTTCGATATCCAATCAATACCCAATTAATCACAGAAAATGCCGCGACACGCATGGCTATGCTCGCTTGAGATTGGATGCACGTGTAATACCGAGCGATAGCCAACCGATAGCCAATTGATACTGTTCGATATCCAATCAATACCCAATTAATCACAGAAAATGCCGCGACACGCATGGCTATGCTCGCTGGAGATTGGATGCACGTGTAATACCGAGCGATAGCCAACCGATAGCCAATTGATAATGTTCGATATCCAATCAATACCCAATTAATCACAGAAAATGCCGCGACACGCATGGCTATGCTCGCTTGAGCTTGGATGCACGTGTAATACCGAGCGATAGCCAACCGATAGCCAATTGATACTGTTCGATATCCAATCAATACCCAAATAATCACAGAAAATGCCGCGACACGCATGGCTATGCTCGCTGGAGATTGGATGCACGTGTAATACCGAGCGATAGCCAACCGATAGCCAATTGATACTGTTCGATATCCAATCAATACCCAATTAATCACAGAAAATGCCGCGACACGCATGGCTATGCTCGCTTGAGCTTGGATGCACGTGTAACACCGAGCGATAGCCAACCGATAGCCAATTGATACTGTTCGATATCCAATCAATACCCAATTAATCACAGAAAATGCCGCGGCACGCATGGCTATGCTCGCTTGAGCTTGGATGCACGTGTAACACCGAGCGATAGCCAACCGATAGCCAATTGATACTGTTCGATATCCAATCAATACCCAATTAATCACAGAAAATGCCGCGACACGCATGGCTATGCTCGCTTGAGATTGGATGCACGTGTAATACCGAGCGATAGCCAACCGATAGCCAATTGATACTGTTCGATATCCAATCAATACCCAATTAATCACAGAAAATGCCGCGACACGCATGGCTATGCTCGCTGGAGATTGGATGCACGTGTAATACCGAGCGATAGCCAACCGATAGTCAATTGATACTGTTCGATATCCAATCAATACCCAATTAATCACAGAAAATGCCGCGACACGCATGGCTATGCTCGCTTGAGCTTGGATGCACGTGTAATACCGAGCGATAGCCAACCGATAGCCAATTGATACTGTTCGATATCCAATCAATACCCAATTAATCACAGAAAATGCCGCGACACGCATGGCTATGCTCGCTTGAGATTGGATGCACGTGTAATACCGAGCGATAGCCAACCGATAGCCAATTGATACTGTTCGATATCCAATCAATACCCAATTAATCACAGAAAATGCCGCGACACGCATGGCTATGCTCGCTGGAGATTGGATGCACGTGTAATACCGAGCGATAGCCAACCGATAGCCAATTGATACTGTTCGATATCCAATCAATACCCAATTAATCACAGAAAATGCCGCGACACGCATGGCTATGCTCGCTTGAGCTTGGATGCACGTGTAACACCGAGCGATAGCCAACCGATAGCCAATTGATACTGTTCGATATCCAATAAATACCCAATTAATCACAGAAAATGCCGCGACACGCATGGCTATGCTCGCTTGAGATTGGATGCACGTGTAATACCGAGCGATAGCCAACCGATAGCCAATTGATACTGTTCGATATCCAATCAATACCCAATTAATCACAGAAAATGCCGCGACACGCATGGCTATGCTCGCTGGAGATCGGATGCACGTGTAATACCGAGCGATAGCCAACCGATAGCCAATTGATACTGTTCGATATCCAATCAATACCCAATTAATCACAGAAAATGCCGCGACACGCATGGCTATGCTCGCTTGAGCTTGGATGCACGTGTAACACCGAGCGATAGCCAACCGATAGCCAATTGTTACTGTTCGATATCCAATCAATACCCAATTAATCACAGAAAATGCCGCGACACGCATGGCTATGCTCGCTTGAGATTGGATGCACGTGTAATACCGAGCGATAGCCAACCGATAGCCAATTGATACTGTTCGATATCCAATCAATACCCAATTAATCACAGAAAATGCCGCGACACGCATGGCTATGCTCGCTGGAGATTGGATGCACGTGTAATACCGAGCGATAGCCAACCGATAGCCAATTGATAATGTTCGATATCCAATCAATACCCAATTAATCACAGAAAATGCCGCGACACGCATGGCTATGCTCGCATGAGCTTGGATGCACGTGTAATACCGAGCGATAGCCAACCGATAGCCAATTGATACTGTTCGATATCCAATCAATACCCAATTAATCACAGAAAATGCCGCGACACGCATGGCTATGCTCGCTGGAGATTGGATGCACGTGTAATACCGAGCGATAGCCAACCGATAGCCAATTGATAATGTTCGATATCCAATCAATACCCAATTAATCACAGAAAATGCCGCGACACGCATGGCTATGCTCGCTTGAGCTTGGATGCACGTGTAATACCGAGCGATAGCCAACCGATAGCCAATTGATACTGTTCGATATCCAATCAATACCCAAATAATCACAGAAAATGCCGCGACACGCATGGCTATGCTCGCTGGAGATTGGATGCACGTGTAATACCGAGCGATAGCCAACCGATAGCCAATTGATACTGTTCGATATCCAATCAATACCCAATTAATCACAGAAAATGCCGCGACACGCATGGCTATGCTCGCTTGAGCTTGGATGCACGTGTAACACCGAGCGATAGCCAACCGATAGCCAATTGATACTGTTCGATATCCAATCAATACCCAATTAATCACAGAAAATGCCGCGGCACGCATGGCTATGCTCGCTTGAGCTTGGATGCACGTGTAACACCGAGCGATAGCCAACCGATAGCCAATTGATACTGTTCGATATCCAATCAATACCCAATTAATCACAGAAAATGCCGCGACACGCATGGCTATGCTCGCTTGAGATTGGATGCACGTGTAATACCGAGCGATAGCCAACCGATAGCCAATTGATACTGTTCGATATCCAATCAATACCCAATTAATCACAGAAAATGCCGCGACACGCATGGCTATGCTCGCTGGAGATTGGATGCACGTGTAATACCGAGCGATAGCCAACCGATAGTCAATTGATACTGTTCGATATCCAATCAATACCCAATTAATCACATAAAATGCCGCGACACGCATGGCTATGCTCGCTTGAGCTTGGATGCACGTGTAATACCGAGCGATAGCCAACCGATAGCCAATTGATACTGTTCGATATCCAATCAATACCCAATTAATCACAGAAAATGCCGCGACACGCATGGCTATGCTCGCTTGAGATTGGATGCACGTGTAATACCGAGCGATAGCCAACCGATAGCCAATTGATACTGTTCGATATCCAATCAATACCCAATTAATCACAGAAAATGCCGCGACACGCATGGCTATGCTCGCTGGAGATTGGATGCACGTGTAATACCGAGCGATAGCCAACCGATAGCCAATTGATACTGTTCGATATCCAATCAATACCCAATTAATCACAGAAAATGCCGCGACACGCATGGCTATGCTCGCTTGAGATTGGATGCACGTGTAATACCGAGCGATAGCCAACCGATAGCCAATTGATACTGTTCGATATCCAATCAATACCCAATTAATCACAGAAAATGCCGCGACACGCATGGCTATGCTCGCTGGAGATTGGATGCACGTGTAATACCGAGCGATAGCCAACCGATAGCCAATTGATACTGTTCGATATCCAATCAATACCCAATTAATCACAGAAAATGCCGCGACACGCATGGCTATGCTCGCTTGAGCTTGGATGCACGTGTAACACCGAGCGATAGCCAACCGATAGCCAATTGATACTGTTCGATATCCAATAAATACCCAATTAATCACAGAAAATGCCGCGACACGCATGGCTATGCTCGCTTGAGATTGGATGCACGTGTAATACCGAGCGATAGCCAACCGATAGCCAATTGATACTGTTCGATATCCAATCAATACCCAATTAATCACAGAAAATGCCGCGACACGCATGGCTATGCTCGCTGGAGATCGGATGCACGTGTAATACCGAGCGATAGCCAACCGATAGCCAATTGATACTGTTCGATATCCAATCAATACCCAATTAATCACAGAAAATGCCGCGACACGCATGGCTATGCTCGCTTGAGCTTGGATGCACGTGTAACACCGAGCGATAGCCAACCGATAGCCAATTGTTACTGTTCGATATCCAATCAATACCCAATTAATCACAGAAAATGCCGCGACACGCATGGCTATGCTCGCTTGAGATTGGATGCACGTGTAATACCGAGCGATAGCCAACCGATAGCCAATTGATACTGTTCGATATCCAATCAATACCCAATTAATCACAGAAAATGCCGCGACACGCATGGCTATGCTCGCTGGAGATTGGATGCACGTGTAATACCGAGCGATAGCCAACCGATAGCCAATTGATAATGTTCGATATCCAATCAATACCCAATTAATCACAGAAAATGCCGCGACACGCATGGCTATGCTCGCTTGAGCTTGGATGCACGTGTAATACCGAGCGATAGCCAACCGATAGCCAATTGATACTGTTCGATATCCAATCAATACCCAAATAATCACAGAAAATGCCGCGACACGCATGGCTATGCTCGCTGGAGATTGGATGCACGTGTAATACCGAGCGATAGCCAACCGATAGCCAATTGATACTGTTCGATATCCAATCAATACCCAATTAATCACAGAAAATGCCGCGACACGCATGGCTATGCTCGCTTGAGCTTGGATGCACGTGTAACACCGAGCGATAGCCAACCGATAGCCAATTGATACTGTTCGATATCCAATCAATACCCAATTAATCACAGAAAATGCCGCGGCACGCATGGCTATGCTCGCTTGAGCTTGGATGCACGTGTAACACCGAGCGATAGCCAACCGATAGCCAATTGATACTGTTCGATATCCAATCAATACCCAATTAATCACAGAAAATGCCGCGACACGCATGGCTATGCTCGCTTGAGATTGGATGCACGTGTAATACCGAGCGATAGCCAACCGATAGCCAATTGATACTGTTCGATATCCAATCAATACCCAATTAATCACAGAAAATGCCGCGACACGCATGGCTATGCTCGCTGGAGATTGGATGCACGTGTAATACCGAGCGATAGCCAACCGATAGTCAATTGATACTGTTCGATATCCAATCAATACCCAATTAATCACAGAAAATGCCGCGACACGCATGGCTATGCTCGCTTGAGCTTGGATGCACGTGTAATACCGAGCGATAGCCAACCGATAGCCAATTGATACTGTTCGATATCCAATCAATACCCAATTAATCACAGAAAATGCCGCGACACGCATGGCTATGCTCGCTTGAGATTGGATGCACGTGTAATACCGAGCGATAGCTAACCGATAGCCAATTGATACTGTTCGATATCCAATCAATACCCAATTAATCACAGAAAATGCCGCGACACGCATGGCTATGCTCGCTTGAGATTGAATGCACGTGTAATACCGAGCGATAGCCAACCGATAGTCAATTGATACTGTTCGATATCCAATCAATACCCAAATAATCACAGAAAATGCCGCGACACGCATGGCTATGCTCGCTTGAGCTTGGATGCACGTGTAACACCGAGCGATAGCCAACTGATAGCCAATTGATACTGTTCGATATCCAATCAATACCCAATTAATCACAGAAAATGCCGCGACACGCATGGCTATGCTCGCTTGAGCTTGGATGCACGTGTAACACCGAGCGATAGCCAACCGATAGCCAATTGATACTGTTCGATATCCAATCAATACCCAATTAATCACAGAAAATGCCGCGACACGCATGGCTATGCTCGCTTGAGATTGGATGCACGTGTAATACCGAGCGATAGCCAACCGATAGTCAATTGATACTGTTCGATATCCAATCAATACCCAATTAATCACAGAAAATGCCGCGACACGCATGGCTATGCTCGCTTGAGATTGGATGCACGTGTAATACCGAGCGATAGCCAACCGATAGCCAATTGATACTGTTCGATATCGAATCAATACCCAATTAATCACAGAAAATGCCGCGACACGCATGGCTATGCTCGCTTGAGATTGGATGCACGTGTAATACCGAGCGATAGCCAACCGATAGCCAATTGATACTGTTCGATATCCAATCAATACCCAATTAATCACAGAAAATGCCGCGACACGCATGGCTATGCTCGCTTGAGCTTGGATGCACGTGTAATACCGAGCGATAGCCAACCGATAGCCAATTGATACTGTTCGATATCCAATCAATACCCAATTAATCACAGAAAATGCCGCGACACGCATGGCTATGCTCGCTTGAGATTGGATGCACGTGTAATACCGAGCGATAGCCAACCGATAGCCAATTGATACTGTTCGATATCCAATCAATACCCAATTAATCACAGAAAATGCCGCGACACGCATGGCTATGCTCGCTTGAGATTGGAATGCACGTGTAATACCGAGCGATAGCCAACCGATAGTCAATTGATACTGTTCGATATCCAATCAATACCCAATAATCACAGAAAATGCCGCGACACGCATGGCTATGCTCGCTTGAGCTTGGATGCACGTGTAACTACCGAGCGATAGCCAACCGATAGTCAATTGATACTGTTCGATATCCAATCAATACCCAATTAATCACAGAAAATGCCGCGACACGCATGGCTATGCTCGCTTGAGCTTGGATGCACGTGTAACACCGAGCGATAGCCAACCGATAGCCAATTGATACTGTTCGATATCCAATCAATACCCAATTAATCACAGAAAATGCCGCGACACGCATGGCTATGCTCGCTTGAGCTTGGATGCACGTGTAACACCGAGCGATAGCCAACCGATAGCCAATTGATACTGTTCGATATCCAATCAATACCCAATTAATCACAGAAAATGCCGCGACACGCATGGCTATGCTCGCTTGAGATTGGATGCACGTGTAATACCGAGCGATAGCCAACCGATAGCAATTGATACTGTTCGATATCCAATCAATACCCAATTAATCACAGAAAATGCCGCGACACGCATGGCTATGCTCGCTTGAGATTGGATGCACGTGTAATACCGAGCGATAGCCAACCGATAGCCAATTGATACTGTTCGATATCCAATCAATACCCAATTAATCACAGAAAATGCCGCGACACGCATGGCTATGCTCGCTTGAGATTGGATGCACGTGTAATACCGAGCGATAGCCAACCGATAGCCAATTGATACTGTTCGATATCCAATCAATACCCAATTAATCACAGAAAATGCCGCGACACGCATGGCTATGCTCGCTTGAGATTGGATGCACGTGTAATACCGAGCGATAGCCAACCGATAGCCAATTGATACTGTTCGATATCCCATCAATACCCAATTAATCACGAAAATGCCGCGACACGCATGGCTATGCTCGCTTGAGATTGGATGCACGTGTAATACCGAGCGATAGCCAACCGATAGCCAATTGATACTGTTCGATATCCAATCAATACCCAATTAATCACAGAAAATGCCGCGACACGCATGGCTATGCTCGCTTGAGATTGGATGCACGTGTAATACCGAGCGATAGCCAACCGATAGCCAATTGATACTGTTCGATATCCAATCAATACCCAATTAATCACAGAAAATGCCGCGACACGCATGGCTATGCTCGCTTGAGATTGGATGCACGTGTAATACCGAGCGATAGCCAACCGATAGCCAATTGATACTGTTCGATATCCAATCAATACCCAATTAATCACAGAAAATGCCGCGACACGCATGGCTATGCTCGCTTGAGATTGAATGCACGTGTAATACCGAGCGATAGCCAACCGATAGCCAATTGATACTGTTCGATATCCAATCAATACCCAATTAATCACAGAAAATGCCGCGACACGCATGGCTATGCTCGCTTGAGATTGGATGCACGTGTAATACCGAGCGATAGCCAACCGATAGCCAATTGATACTGTTCGATATCCAATCAATACCCAATTAATCACAGAAAATGCCGCGACACGCATGGCTATGCTCGCTTGAGATTGGATGCACGTGTAATACCGAGCGATAGCCAACCGATAGCCAATTGATACTGTTCGATATCCAATCAATACCCAAGTAATCACAGAAAATGCCGCGACGCGCATGGCTATGCTCGCTTGAGATTGGATGCACGTGTAATACCGAGCGATAGCCAACCGATAGCCAATTGATGCTGTTCGATATCCAATCAATACCCAATTAATCACAGAAAATGCCGCGACACGCATGGCTATGCTCGCTTGAGATTGGATGCACGTGTAATACCGAGCGATAGCCAACCGATAGCCAATTGATACTGTTCGATATCCAATCAATACCCAATTAATCACAGAAAATGCCGCGACACGCATGGCTATGCTCGCTTGAGATTGGATGCACGTGTAATACCGAGCGATAGCCAACCGATAGCCAATTGATACTGTTCGATATCCAATCAATACCCAATTAATCACAGAAAATGCCGCGACACGCATGGCTATGCTCGCTTGAGATTGGATGCACGTGTAATACCGAGCGATAGCCAACCGATAGCCAATTGATACTCTTCGATATCCAATCAATACCCAATTAATCACAGAAAATGCCGCGACACGCATGGCTATGCTACCATGTAACGTGTAATACCGATCGATAGCCAATCGATAACCAATTACTACTGATCGATAACTAACCGATGCCAATTATGACCTCGGCGCAACAAGAGGAGAATCACTTGGGCAATTGGGACTTGATCGGGCAATCCATACTGATCGATGTGCGAAACTAAAGAAGCATGATACTGACATAGGATAGCCATATGTATCAAAGTTTGGGAAGGACTAGCGCGTAGCGGCCCCAATTTCTTTTTTTTAACCATGTCATGTAAGTGAGAAGATGACCTATAAAGATAATGAGGCTTCGAATCGAAATTACTCCGACATGACCTAAACTGACGACGGTGGCAACAAAATTATGCGCATTACTTAGCCCCAAGTTTTCGCGTTTCACTCCGTGAGTACTGTGCATCTTCCTTGCATGTGAACCCTGCAGCGGTAAAGTATTCTCATTCATATTGGCCCAGAGCCGATGGTGCAGTCGCTGGTGGACATGTCCATCCTGAGAGCCACCCAGAAGCTGCTCACAGTGAAGACACCTGATGACCGTCACAACCGGAACCTGCAGGCTGTTCACGGCATCCGCACGTTCAACGTCTTCTGGATCGTTGTCGGACACACCTATGCCTTCGCCGAGCAGACAACCTACCGTACGACCTTGCCCTTATTTTGAGCGCACTGCAATGAGCCGTAGCTGCTTGCTAAAGATCTCGATCGGGTTCGAAGCGAGGCGACGAGCATCTCCTTTTATTCTCTCCGGTCACTAAAGCTGTATGCTATAATAAGGTTTTTAGCAGCAGTGCGGCTTTACCGTGCGGCAAGTTCAGGAGCGCTATGTCGTCGTGGTTGTCTGCTAGACCTGCCGCTCTCTACAGCTCATCACGTTACGTACGTATCGAGCAACTCGCTCCATTAAAACGGATCGTGGCACGCTAAACGGAGCGGTAGTACAGTAGTGTAAACGGTACGGTATTTGCGGCACTGCTAAGCAGCCTAATAATCACCGCTCCCGGACTCATAGTCGAGTTGAAAACCTTGGGATGTGGTAGGAATTAAGGAGCATGCAGATGACCGCAATCTCAAATCACGTTTGCGCCTAATCCTACCTAGTGAAATGCTCTATGTACAGATGTGGTTACAGGCGCATGCGCAGCTGCATCACCATCGTCGTCGTCTTCTTCAAAAACATGGTGGGCTTACTCTTATTCAAGAGCGCTATCTGTTCATTATTATTTTAATAGTAAACTTTTGAACAACAGATCTGTGGGCAATTAGAAGGCCCAATAAATAATAATGTTTCAGATGGCTCACTCTCCGTGGTGGCTTAGTTACATATATTGTCACGGGGTCGTGACGTCGACGAAGGCAGCAGGCGGCGTGTCCAAGATGAAACTCCTTATTTGGGCGACCCGGAAAAAGGAAAGTCAAGCTACAGCAATACACACAGTACACTGATAGCGGCGAACAGAGCGTCGGCCGTCGATAAAAACTGCTCATGGCTGGGGCGCGCCGTCTTTTATAAATGACGCATCGTACTTTCCAATCTTATCACTGGTGGTCGCGCAAGCTCTGAAATAATCTAGACTATTCGCGTCCTGCGCGCAATCTTAACAAAGAGATCAACGACAATCGCGAAGCTTCTCGAACACAGCGGCGCGGTCAGCGTCGAGCGTTGATAACCGTCCTTGCTGGTCACACCCGAATACATCAAAATAAAACAAGAAGCGGGCGTGGCAATATGGTGTTGCGCCACCAAGCCCGTGGCTGCGGGTTTGATTGCCGGACACGACAGGCACATACGATGCGGGCGAAATGCATAAAACGCTCGTGTGCTGATATTTAGCGGCTCTTTATAAACCTCGCGGTCGCCAAAGTCAATCCCGTGTTTCCCATAACGCGTTCTTGTCACGTAAAATTCAGAAATAAATTTTAAAATCATTTTTTCAGACGAAACAGCTGAACGCTTTCTCTCAGCCTTAGTTTTAAGGAGCATCCGGTGTTGTAATACGTCCATCAGGGTGACGTCAGCAAATTACAGGTAAGCCGCTGCCATGCATTCCAGGCGTGTAGTTGACTTGTTTGCAAGCAAGTTTGTCATGTTGGCCGGCCGCACGGGGAAAACGTCATATCAATTCGTAAATTATAACCGCGACGGCGTTAAAGAGCTCGTTTCCCAGAAACGTCGGAGGCACTGGTTGTGAGCGAAATATCCGCGTTGTCCGTGAGTGAAAAATCCAGGTAAATGCACGTAATTGAATAAAAACCTCCGGTTCGAGCAGGAATCGAACCCAGGCTTTGTGCTTGGAAAGCGGGTGTTCTACCACAGAGCCACGCCAGTGCATGACACTGCTTCGGGAAAAATTGCTATGTCACGTGGTGCGAGGAGTGTCCTTAATGCGTCGCGTGGCAGAAGCGTCCACACATGTGGATCGCGTAACGAGATGGTGGGCCCACCTCTTACAAAGTGCGCAATTAATCAGCCGCAGCAGCGTCAACAAGGCGCGGGTTGCCTTACAGACGCGTAGTGCGTACTTGTCCAATTCGCAAAAGATAGTGGCCACTGTGCTTGCAGTAGGCATTGTAGGATAAGCGGCCAATGATGTTGCATTTCTTGCAGTGAGGTGACCAGCGAGAAGCGAAGCCAGGCGAGAAGGCGGGGCTACTCGCACGGTTATTATTTTTTGCATATATCGTTTGTCTAAAAAACTTTCTCTTCACTCCGACGCTTCAACCCTCGCATAAAAACGTAGAAGTATTTCACTCGCCAAATAAAAAAAAAGTCACAGTTTCGCCGCAACGGCGAAGCAATGAATGCGATAGCAATAAATTGGAATGTAACGCGAAGAACGGAAAGCAGCTCGAAATTGCCAGCGCGTCGCTCGAGCCCAAAGGACGCACGAAAAGAACGCACACAGGACGAGCGCGAACTATCATGCGTCACAGCTCGACACTTGAAGCGCACTGCTCAAACATAAAGCAGGACGCACGAAACGAACGAACAGGTACACACAGGACGAGCGCGAACTGTCACAGTTGTTACTTCTGTATGAACAGCGCGCTCCTTTCGCAAACGCGGCCGCTGCGAAGTGACTTTCGTACGCTCTGTGGCTTCAGCGCGGACATCGCGGGGAAAGCACAAGACATACAACTGCCCGCTCCACCCCACCCCGCTCCCCCGGCCGCCCCCTTCTTTCCTCGAGATAAGCGCACGAAGGCGGCCACGCCCTGTAGGGCGAAGACCAATGACGTTCGCAGGAGCGGAGCGATAATCTTTAAAGCGCGCAACGCGCGCACATCGCGCCATCTATGTGGCGAATAAGAAAGCATGCTGAAGGAAATGGTGTATATAAATAGCTCGCCGTTAGCAGGCTGAAAGACGGTACTGTTGTTGGCGTAACCGCCTAACGCCGCCCGCTGGAAAGCGAGAGGTCGCCCGTTCCATTCCGCGCGTCGGAAGGTTTTTCTGAAGTTCTTTGTGGCTTTGTGGCTATATATATATATATATATATATATATATATATATATATATATATATATATATATATATATATATATATATATACGGTGAATGACGGCGGTCGGCGATGGCAAAAATCAGCCGAGACTGTCCATATAATTGCTACCGCAATAAAACATGTGTCGAATCATCATTGCTCGCGGGACTTTTGTGTCTCACTACGTTTTGGCTCATGTTTTAGTAGAAAAAGGTACGATGCCATTCAAATTTCTTTCCTATAGACGCAGGGGTTCCTGCGTCTATAGATGTACCATGTACCTCATTCACATGAGGTACATGGATCATTGAATGAGTGCGCAGACAGGCGTAACGTGAGAAAAACTGCAGTGAGTTCTGGCGCAAGTACTTGGCCAAGTCTAAGGACACTCCAGGCATGAAGATGCCCAGAATGCCCACTGCATTTCCTTTGGCTCGTTAATACGAGGAATTGGGATGACGTCGGCCGTTGAAGTCTTGTCATTTCTTCAATGTTAAGTAACGTTTCTCAATACGGCGGTTAGATTAACGAAGAGAGAGTACGACATGCAGATGGAGGCCGCTACTGCTGTTGTGTCACATTTCTTCACTCTGGCAGTAAGAATTAAAGCAATCACAAAAAGAAAAAAAAGACGCGTGAGAGGGAGTAGGAAAAGTTGATGACCCCCCTGTGCTTTTTCACATGTGCGCAGGCTCTGGAAACAACATTCTGAGCATGGCTTCAAACGTGCTGTTCCAGCCCGTCATCAATTCTTTCCTCTGCGTCGACTCATTCTTTTTTCTCAGGTCAGTACATCCCTCACCTTCATCCACGTCTCAGCCGGTCCCTGTGCTCATGTCATGGCATCGAGAAGGAACCATACTTGTTTTCCACTCATTTGATTCATATCAGTACGGGCGTCGGTGTTCGTAGTTTCACTGTTCGCGAACAGTTTTGTTTCTTCTGTGATATTTCATCAACCGCTGTAGCGCAACGAACGCATGTATCAGCCAGGCTAAATCGTCTTCATCATTCCATCATACATATCCAACGCTTTCTTGCATTAATTTGTACCGCGCACTTGCATAGAATAAACTGCGTTCCTGTCTCGACGATCAGCATTGTTGATGTCCAGTTATTGAAGAACGTCGTAGCTAACACTGTATAAATAGAGGAACGTTTTTTTCGTCACATTGTTCAATTCACGAACGCTATAGCTAACGTTGTATATCTAGGTGCCAGTTGTTCTTGTATACATACTCTTTTGCTTTATTAACTCCAATTCATTGCATTAACCCGTTTTGCTTACAACCACTTCCCCTTATGATGCCGTATTAGTCCTGGAGGTGTGATAAATAAAATTTAAAAATTTAGCAAACTGCGGCGCGTAGATGACTGTTCGATTAATTACACATCAGCCACCACGGTGGCTCAGCGATTGCGGTGCTCACCGAAAAGCCGCGGTTTCGATCCCGGCCACGGTGAACTCTGGAACGTTAAACCCCGCAAAACAACCCGTAGACTTAGCGAGACGCTTTCGTGCTTTGTTCACCACACTTGCTAGCTCGTTCTCAGTCGCACATGTTCACCCTCTCCCTCGCTGAGCCACAGTGGAGGGCTTTTGTTCTCATCTAGGACGGCTGGTTCCCATTAACAAGAGAAACGTGAAGCGAAATACGAATAGCTAGCGCTATCTCATCGTACGCAATGAGATAAATTTCACTCTTATACAAGGTGTTAGGCTGCAAGTGCGGTACCGTAATCGTCTGCTTTATCCAGATGAAACACAGTGAGAAATTATCGAACAACCAGATGCCTCGACAAATATTTGCCCAGAAGTGACCCTGTGCACGTTATTAGGTCTTGCACCTTTCTCTGTCTCGCCCCCGCAGCGCTTATTCGTGCCGAGCAATGCATCAAACTATGCACAAAACACGTAAAAATAGTTATTGTGGTAGACTTGAAGTTTATGCTCATACGGCGCGACTTTAGATGTCTGCCGAAGGATGCATTGAAAACGAGAAGTAAATCGGACACATTGGTTAAACGGAGTGTCTTAGGTACAACGATTACTTACTACCACAGGCGTGCGCTCGGGCGGTGCCCCATACATTTGCCTATTAAGGAAGGGGGGGGGGGTGAGGAACCCTGTGCTCGCGTATCGCACAACCGAGGAGTTTGTGGCGATAACGTGGTTGGCACAGGGCCGGCTTGATTGGCGAGAGGCCTTTGCCCTGCTGTGGAGGCTGATGAAGATGATGCAATGAGGAGCACAAAAGAGCAACCGTATATAAAAAGTGAGTCGTTTGTGATGGTCGGCTTATTGCTTTCCAGTGGATTCCTGCTTACTTTCAACCAGTGCAAGGTGCCTGTCAAGACGAAGCCCGTGGTCGACTTCCTTGGCAAACTTATGGCTCGTTACTGGAGGTCAGTATCGTACGTCTAAACATGCCTATAAAAAGGACGGCATGGCATCTGAAAAAAAAATGCTTAGTCAGAAGTATATGGATCTTTCAAGTCATCGATCTCACGCTAATCTGGTAATCAGCCGCATCTTGACGACACTTCCAGAGCACTTCAGAAGAAGGACCCTAAGAAAAAACTAAGAAACTTCTTCGCATACGTGGTTCACGATTGGCCATTGCGCATCAAAGACATCTTGGACATAAATATCTAGCTTTCGCTTAAACATACAAGATTAATATACCAAACGTAAACGAGGTGGTATAAGTACCAGCCACACAACCCATGATATGTTCAAATAAGTCATTTAACCTTTCAAGTAGCTGCACTGATGTCTCCAATCAGCTTCCCTGCGTGGCATCACGTCACTTCGTTTCTCATATTTCTTATTCGAGTCAGCACCGTTCATTTCGTATGACAGACATACATAACTGAAGGCATTCTGCGTGCGGATGATCGCGTGTAATCGCGATGATCGCGAGGCTTTAGGGGTCGTGACGGCCACCCTCACTTAACCTTCGGAGAGAAAAGGAAGTAGCCAGGGACAAGCAAACTGGTGGAAGCGCAGAATTCACGCCCAAGCGCCGACACAAATCGGCTAATGTATGTTTAACCAGGCGAGTCTGCAACTACGATTTCAGCCTCCCGCCTTTGAATGTATGCCAATCATTTGATGATTGAGCTGTATACGCTAGAAGTCACATCAAACGATATTAATTGTCATGACCTTCTTTATTACTATGTTTACGAAGATCAGATTTCCCATCACCTTATGAGTCTGTCACGTTTCGCACAAGCAAACGAGCTAAAAGAAGTGCGTTATATTAATATTTCAAGCAAGCAAACTTAGATAATTTAAGATGACGCAGAGCGCGCCATATTTTCGTTTTCTGAAAAAAAAACACTGCTTTTAATTTGTTACGCGCGCGCGAGCATTCGATTCTGTCACATTTGGTTTCAACACTTGGCAAAATGTATTTAAATAAATTGCTGAAGCCATAGTATACTGCCCCTCGACATCGTTTGCAAATGCGCTCGAAGGAAGCAAGTGACGAAGCGCCATTTTTTGTTTGCCTTGCGTCACTTAAATGAAGCAGCGTAGCTAAGCATACCGGTGCGCGTTCGCAGGTTGGTTCCAGTGGCTGCGGTGTGCATGACAGTGTTGTTTCTGCTTCCTGAACTGGCTTCGGGTCCAATCTGGAACGAGAAGGTGGCACGGGCCATCGGAAACTGCCACCGCTCCTGGTGGTCCGTGCTGCTCAACATACACAATTTCTACTCCTACGCAGAATCGGTATGTCACCCATTGGAATGCACAGTACGTTTCTCTGCTCAAAGGAACGCTCCAATAAGCGCCTGTCACATTGCTTGCACCTTAAGTGCAAGTGCAGGACAGCAGTCTGTCAAACAGAGTCAGAGCTGGCCTTATGCAAGTCTAAGCTTTTGCCAGAGAGCAAAATCCAGACATGCCCTGCACGCAAGTGTTCCATTTACATTGGACACATCATCTTAGAAGCCGGGCGTATTTTTTGTTATATTCACTCAATAGGCGGTGAAAGAAGGGCTGTGTTTCAACTGCCCTTATATGCTATACCGTTATGGAGCGACAGTAAAAATGATGGCTGCTCCCTCCGTCATAGGAATTGGTATAACACGAAAGTGAAACATGTCGTCACTGAAGTAGTTGATTGTTTAAAGGGCATTGGTATATAAGAGCTTGTACAATGCCTCCTGTTTGCCAGATATAGCACCGCTTGATGCGGACGCCCTCACGTTCACGCCTAGTGGCACACCTCCGTACCGACTACTAACGTCCATTATCATGGTTTAACCCTTTCGGTAGCTGAAGTTCTTTATATACGTGGGCACCGCATATTGTCACGTTGAAGTGACTGTCCCGCGCAAAGATGGCATCACCAAGCACATAATAAACACTGATACCCGATATACACTCCTTGAAAGCGTCGTGAAACGCGAAGAGAAACGCTACGCGCGTCCTGTATTCCCTCTAGCGTGGCCGTTAATTCTCACAGGGCGAGCGGGGAACGCGGTTCGACAGCCAGGCGAGCGTTGGAGAGCTATTTTTCGATTTGGATGGATTCAATGAGCGAGGCTTTAAAGGGTCTTTACGAGGCTTGGGCTAAAGCCGCCACCTCGCGGTGTGTTAAAGGGACACTAAAGAGAAACAATGAAACGGTTTAGATCGATAAATTGTGCTCTGAGAACTCTAATGTCTTAAATTTTGCCATCATACGTATATAATAGAGGAGAAAATCAAGTTCACAGTATAATTTTTAAATTTCGCGCCGAAATCACCCCGCGTGACGTCAGGGATTTCAAAGTGTACTTATCGTATTTCGGGGCCATTGGCTCAACAAAACTACCCCAAACCTGGTATGTTAGGTCTATGGGCCCCTCAGAGGACAATGTACTTCATTTGTACCGTTTAGGAACTACGTAGTCCCTAGTAGACACCGTCAAAACATGTGACGTCACGGCGAATGGTGCGGAAATTTCAAGGTGGCGTCGCCACCCACATTTTGCTTTTGCGTGTTTTCTCGCTTACTAAACGTCTTCTCGCAGCAAGCGTGGTGTTTTAGATGCGAAGCATCTTATGGCGGAGCTCAAGCCGGTGGTGTGCGGCGTGACCACCCTTGCTGCGCATGCGCAGACCCTCTCCATACACCTCCTCTCCAAACACCTCCTCCCCAGTCTCCCTTTCCCCTCTCAGCGCCCCCTTTCCTCTCATCCTCTCCACTCGTCCTCTACATTCCCCCTCCCCCTCTGAAACGTGGGCTCGACATGCCGAAAGGCTGCTTCGTATCGCCTCATGGTCCCCTTTAGCGGGAGATGGTGTGCCCCTCTCCTGCGCAACGCCGCGATGAGCGCCAGCGCATGCGCGTCCCCTCCCCCTATCTCTCCTCTCCTGCGCCCCCCGCCGCGCGCGCCTGACGACCGCGTTCCCTGCTCGTCCTGTGAGAATTAACGGCCAGGCTAGACGGAAGACACGACGCGCGTAGCGTTCCTCTTCGCGTTCCACGACGCGAGGTCGGTAGCATGCCCAATGAACGCCAACGGAACGAGGTCGTGCAAGTGCTCCGGCTTCGCATCGCCTCATGGTCCCCTTTAGCGGGAGATGGTGTAATTTTTTTGGTATCGTTAAAGAGTACTTTGCTAATACGAGAAAAATCGTTTTGCTCTTTAGTGTCCCTTTAAAGCTTTGACGACTTTTTTTGGAAATAACGCCGAATGGAACGGTCGTAGAAACGGCGCGTATTGTTTTTTTTCAAGCCTGGTGGCACACATGTCACAGCCCCGTTATAAAGGGGACGCTCATAGCATCCATCCATCCAACCAAGCAAGATCACTGCGAGAGGAAAGTGTGAAAGATAAAAGGCGCGTTCACTTAACCTCCATTCTGTGTTTGGCGGTAGCTCAGTGGGCTAAACACCCGCCAGCCATCGTCGCGGACCGAGAGGTAATAGGTTGGACTCATAACAACGGAACTTTTTCTTAAAGTTTTTTCTTTGCCATCTGATGGCGTTCATTTTGCTGACGTATTTCCGTGACGGAAATACGTCATGAAAGTCTTCGTGGACCCCGGAATAAAACACTTTCGTGTTAAAAAAAAGCTTATCTGAAAACTGCAAACCTATAGGAAATGTTGGCCAGCTGTTCATGGGACATCAGACGCCTATTTTACGTTGGTATCTCTGCATAGGCATCAACGATGCCTCAAAACGTTTCTAAATTGGCACCAGTGGGCACGGCGTGACGGCTGACCAACGAAACGAGGCCACACTGACAGATGCAAGCTGAAAAACGAGAACCACGTCTAGTTATCGCGACGTGTCAAAAGTTGGTGGTGCTCGTGTAGTCACTGGAATACGAGTTCCCTTAGAAGGCCGATCTTGCGGAGGGTCTACTTAAACCATTCTGAGAGGTTTTAGGCACACTAGAGATTCGTGCCGTGCGCGTACAGGAATGGTTCACACGGCATCCACCGTAGGCTACTGTCCGCATGGTGTCTGCAGTAGGCTTTGTCTCCTACGCTTTAGTCGACCGATCTTAGACGGAAGAAATAGTGACTTGACCGGTACCGCGTCAAAATACTGTGAAAACATTGCTGTGTGTATGTTTATTATTATTAGTTGTAATACATCAGATTCGGTGAGCTGCCACTAACTTGGATTGCTTCATTTGCTTTCCTCTTTCTCTAGCCCTCATCTGGAAGATGATACCAGCCGTGTCAGCGGAAGTGTTTCGTTGCTAATCTCGAGGTCGCGGGTACAATTCCGAGCCATGGCGGGTGACTGCATTTTGATGAGGGTGAAATGCAAAGAACACCTGTGTACTTAGATTTAGGTGAACCCCATTTGGACGAAATTAATCCGGCGTGCCTCATAATCATATCGTGGTTTTGGCACGTAAAACACCAGCAATTAATTATTTATCTGAAAGATGGCGCTTCTTTCCATTCGTTATTCCGAAAAGTATGGTCCATTTTAGTCGGCTCCGAGCTGAAAGGGAACGCGATCCCTTGATGCTATTGTTGCAGCACAGCTTGCTTGCCAATGTTACAAGATACACTCAACCCTACGTCTCTTTATTTCCTAAATTTGAAACCGGTGCCCATGTGCATAAGCGCTTGGACAAACTAAGGCCGGTTTTGGCAGCATACATGAGCAGTGCTCGATGGTTGGGCCCATGGTCTGCTATAGGGTGAAGACCCATTGTTCGCAGGTTCGGTTTAGGCCAGATCAGTCTCACGTACGGTGTTTAAATGGCTGTGTTCCAATTTTGGACAGCATCGTAGACAGTCTACGCTCACAGCTTAGAAGGCAGCATCGAGACAGAGTCGTTCGAGTCCTGATGACGTCTGCGCGATATGACGCCACCTCGCGTCGACAAGAGAGAGCTACGGAAAACAAACAGAATTGATTCCTACTCCTTTCGTCTTCGAATCTATAAAAAACTGAAGGTTGCTTGCATTAGGCACGCAAAAGAGCATCTACTTCTTGACATACAGGTGAGATGCCCAAGCTCTGCCGCCATCTTGTCTACACAGCAAAGTAGCCTCCTACGCATTTCTCCCCGACGCTGTCTTCGCCAAGCTGTCCATTTTGCTGGCTGCGTGAGAATTCGAATGCGACCTGAGTATTGGAACACACCCATTATAGCTGATGATTATGGAGTAGCGCAATGTGGACAGGTATCCAGGAATGGTCCTTGGAGGTTTTGTTGCTGCTTAGCGCATGTGATTTATGAATCCAGGAGTTGGGGGCATGCACAGCTAGCCATATCTACTGGCGGCGGCTGCTGTGTTGCGGCGTCACTGAATTGGAAACAACATTGAAATACCTACTGTAGTGCATTGCTGCGACCACTTGAATCTGGCCGTCATTATCTCCCTATGCGCGAAGTTCTATTTTACTACGATAACATTACGATCCTTCACTCGCGCCACGGTCCAGGTGTCCACCGAGAATCGAAGCGTCGCAAGCGAATGAGAAGAAGATGCGAACGATTATGCTATCGCGTTCTACTCTTGATGCGTCCTCAATTTTATTGCCATAGAAATTATATGGGCACTCTCGGCTGATTTCTGCCATCGCCGTCATGCCCCGGATATATATATATATATATATATATATATATATATATATATATATATATATATGCTTTGCGAAGTAGAGGACGGGCAACACGAAAACTTTTTATTAATCCGACGTTTCAGCCGGGGACCGGCCTTCCCTGATGAAGGCCGGTCCCCGGCTGAAACGTCGGATTAATAAAAAGTTTTCGTGTTGCCCGTCCTCTACTTCGCAAAGCATTGATTCGACTGGATCCAAGGACACTTCCTTCCTCATATATATATATATATATATATATATATATATATATATATATATATATATATATATATATAAATTATAAAGATGTTTATTGGCGGACACTCGGCGAAGATGAACGACAGCGACAGTCAAGGCGGGGCCGACTCTGCGCGAGCTGCGCTCTGTCCGAAGAGGGCAACCCACTAGAAGGGGCCGGAGAGGACGACCCACTTCAGAGTTCCAATAAGCTTCGCTACAATTACTCCGGGTGGGAAAAGGGAGCCGCCTGGCGACCTAACAACTTGTCACAATGAGCGGGTCATGGTACGCCTTGAGGCGCTCCACGTTTACAATGTCCCGCCCTCGACGGCGCATGTCCGAGGATGGATCGATTGGTTCGATCAGATAGTTTACAGGGGATGTGCGTTCAACAACACGGTAGGGGCCTTCGTATTTGGGCAGTAGTTTTGAAGAGAGGCCAGGTGCAGTGGTAAGGATCGAGAGCCATACGAGCGCTCCAGGGAGGAACGTCGGCTCAGGAGTGATTCTGTCACCGCTAATGCTCCTCTGCCGCTCTTGGTCATGCGTAGTGAACGTCTTGGCAAGTTCGCGACATTCTTCAGCAAGTCGGGCGGTAGCAGAAATCGGCGCACACTCAGACCGATCCGGCTTGTATGGAAGGATTGTGTCGATTGTGTGCGAGGGGTGCCTGCCATACAATAAGAAAAAGGGAGAAAAACCAGTGGTGCTCTGAGCGGCGGTATTGTAGGCGTAGGTGACGAAGGGCAGAATGGCATCCCAGTTGGTGTGATCGGCGGCGACGTACATTGAGAGCAATTCGCCGAGCGTGCGGTTAAAGCATTGGGTTAGGACATTCGTTATCGGGTGGTAAGCGGTAGTTTTGCGGTGAACAGCATGGCACTCTTTGAGAATGGCTTCGACGACTTCCGACAAGAAGTCACGGCCTCGATCGCTGAGAAGCGCCTGGGGTGAACCGTGACGCAGCATGAATCGGTGTATCAGGAAGAAGGCAACATCGCGCGCTGTAGCCGCTGGGAGGGCGGCGGTTTCGGCGTATCGCGTTAGATGGTCAACAGCGACAATGGCCCAGTGGTTACCAGCCGATGTCAGAGGAAGTGGTCCGTACAAGTCGATGCTCACGCGCCCGAACGGATGGTTAGGGCAAGGTAATGGTTGTAGACCGGCGGGTGACACGTGCGTTGAAGGTTTTCTGCGTTGGCACTCGAGGCAGGAGCGAACGAACTTCTACACGTAGCGGTACATCCCTCGCCAGAAGTATCGTTGTCGAATGCGGTGGTAAGTTTTGGATACACCAGAGTGCGCGCATTGTGGATCAGAGTGGAAGGACTCGCATATTTCAGAACGCAGACTGCGGGGTATCAAAAGTAGCCACTGGTGGCCTTCGGCGTTGTAATTGCGTCGGTGCAGTAGGTCGTCACGAATGGCGGAATGGTGGGCTTGACGACGCAACGCGCGAGCGGTTGGTGTTGCCGATGGATCAGTGAGCAAATCTATCAGCGAGGCGATCCATTTATCCTTGCGCTGTTCGAGAGCGATGGTGTGAACATCGATGGAAGAAACAACATTGTTAGGTACCAAGCAGGGGGCATTGTCGTCAGGCAAGGGGGAGCGCGAGAGGACGTCGGCGGCAGCATGCTGGCGTCTGTTGCGGTACTGCACGCGGATATCGTAGTCCTGTAGGCGAAGTGCCCAGCGGGCGAGGCGGCCTGAAGGATCCTTCAATGACGACAGCCAGCATAGTGCATGATGGTCGGTGATGACATCAAATGGGCGACCATACAAATAGGGTCGGAACTTCGTAAGGGCCCATATGATCGCCAGGCATTCCTTTTCGGTGACGGTATAATTGGTCTCGGCTTTATTAGGCGCACGACTTGCATATGCCACGACATATTCAGGGAAACCTGGTTTGCGCTGCGCAAGTACGTCGACTTGCTCGTTGATTACGCGGCGTTCTGTGGGAGATACGCAATATGGACGTTGCCGCAGTGGCGGCTGGGCGCCAGTGTCGATTCGATGCGTAACGGTGGACGTGCGGCCGAGAGAAGTTTGAGCAACATCGAAAGAAGCGCGAAATTCGTCCAAGAGGCCCAGAAGCTGGGAACGCTGGACCGGCGTAAGGTGGTCAGCAATGGAAGAAGCAAATACATCAGCGGGCGATGAACCAGTCGTGGTAACAGCACTGAGCGTACTGAAACTGGGGCAGTGCGTGTCATCTGGTTCGTCCATAACTTGTGCGTCTTCGCGGGGTTCCACGCTGCCGAGACATTCTCCTCGCACGAACGTAACACTGTACGGAAATGGGTTGATAACAAAAATTGACGTGCTGCCCTGAGTGACTTGCACGGTCGCGAAAGGCACCAACAAGCCTTTCCTCGTGGAAACACGGTCAGATGGCGAGAGGAGTGCAACGGTGTCGGAGAGACTGGCGCAGTAGACGAACACCGTACTTGAACTGGTATAGCGCATTACGGAGAAGAAGAAACGGCCGAGCAGACCGACACAAGAGGACAGAGCGCTAACTTCCAACTGAGCTTTATTGTGAAAATGCATCAAATGTGTAGACTTGCGCAAGGATACAAAAATCACCCTTACGCAACGCCAAGATTAGGCACACCATCGCACCGTCACACGCCACAGATTCATAGACGGTTTCCTTGATTAAGGAAGGCCACTTCATGTTCAGATAAAGCCAACGAAGGGGCGCTGATACATCTGATGCCAGCTCTTGCTATACAATGCGCTTCAATAATCTCTCGAGTGATTTGTGACGGGTGCTTTCTAAGTACTTCACACTGATCAAACATAGGGGAGCATCCACAATCGCGGCAGTGAATTCCAATGTGGCCCTGAACTGCTTTGTGAACATTATAATGGTGCTCTTTTAGCCTTTAGCTCTTTAGCGCCCCGTTTGGCCGATATACCTCTTACCACATGAGAGTGGTATCGAGTAAACCACCCCCACTTCACACGGCACAAACCGAGTTTTGTGCTTAGTTGAGCAAACAGTGGCGCGTGATTTGAGGGGATTGATTGCTTTGCAAAGCCGCTGTAACTTATCAGGCGCCGAAAACACCACTTTCACGCTAACCTTCTCCCCTATCTTTTTTAGTCGGTGGGAAATGTCATGCACATAGGGCAAAACCACGGGTCTCTTTTTTTTTTTGGTCCTTAGATTCCGGCTGAGCCTCGGAGTTCCCGTCATTTTTTCATCTGTTTTAATAGCTTTTCAGCTATAGATGCCAGTAGGATAGCTGGGTACCCGGCACACTCAAAAGCCTTTCAGCTTGAGCTGCAAAGCTGCGCTGCATGACATGATGACATGATTTCCTAAGGGGGTTGATGAGACAAAGATTTGTGATGCTTCGCTTAACTAACTTGGAATGGGAAGAGTCATAGGGTAAAAGAGGTTTTCCAGTTCTAGGTTCATATAGCCAGCACACATGGTCAGGTGAAAAAATCAAATTCAAATCTAAAAAGCGTAAGCTGTTGTCAATTGGCATCTCATGAGTCACCGACTGAAAAAAGATAGTCCCACCGACTAAAAAAAGATAGGGGAGAAGGTTAGTGTGAAAGTGGTGTTTTCGGCGCCTGATAAGTTACAGCGGCTTTGCAAAGCAATCAATCGCCACTGTTTGCTCAACTAAGCACAAAACTCGGTTTGTGCCGTGTGAAGTGGGGATGGTTTACTCGATACCACACTCATGTGGTAAGAGGTATATCGGCCAAACGGGGCGCTGCCTTAATGAAAGGCTAAAAGAGCACCATTATAATGTTCACAAAGCAGTTCAGGGCCACATTGGAATGCACTGCCGCGATTGTGGATGCTCCCCTATGTTTGATCAATGTGAAGTACTTAGAAAGCACCCGTCACAAATCACTCGAGAGATTATTGAAGCGCATTGTATAGCAAGAGCTGGCATCAGATGTATCAGCGCCCCTTCGTTGGCTTTATCTGAACATGAAGTGGCCTTCCTTAATCAAGGAAACCGTCTATGAATCTGTGGCGTGTGACGGTGCGATGGTGTGCCTAATCTTGGCGTTGCGTAAGGGTGATTTTTGTATGCTTGCGCAAGTCTACACATTTGATGCATTTTCACAATAAAGCTCAGTTGGAAGTTAGCGCTCTGTCCTCTTGTGTCGGTCTGCTCGGCCGTTTCTTCTTCTCCGTAATGCGCTATACCAGTTAAATTACGACGAACCAACTCGCCCAATCTTCAACACTTGTAGACGAATACCGCCGTTGACGAGTATGCAGGCACTTTGGTGTCGTCTTTGACGAGTACCTTGCTCACAGACGATGGACTGTCAGCCGGCGTCAGATCAGGGAATTGTGAGAGCTCTATTTCGGCTGGTGCGCAATGAATCACGGCGTCGTGGTGGGAGAGAAAATCCCATCCTAGGATGACGTCGTGAGAGCATGCTGGAATTATGATCAATTCGACAGCGTACAGAGCATCCTTAATCATGACGCGGGCTGTGCACACCGCTGTAGGGTGAATACTTTGGGCGCTGGCTGTATGGAGGGAGAGCCCGGGAAATGGCGTCGTCACTTTTCGCAGTAATCGGCTAAGTTTGGCGTCAATAACGGACGTGGCGGCTCCATTGTCGATAAGGGCCGATGCGCGAACACCGTCCACAAACACGTCTAACAGTTCGATGGGCTTCGCTGAGGGCTTTCGCAGTTCGATAGCGTCGCAGCCCTTGCGTCGTGGACTGCGACGACTAGTTTTCCTGGTCATGCGGGACCGGACGTGGCCGCATCTGTGACAGTGATCGGCGTCGTGGTGACAGCGAACGGTGGGTAGATTGAGCTGGGCGAGACGACGGTGACATAGGCGGCAGTGAATCGTAATACGGGCGGCTTGACTGGCTGGGATGGTTGAGGCGACACGAGGCGGCTGCACGCGATTGCAATAGCGGGCGACATGGCCGGCGCAACCGCACGCGAAGCAGATCGGGCGGTTGTCAGAAGTGCGCCACCGATTCGTCGGGGTAGGTCCCATCCATGACGCAGGACGCGGTGGACGAGGCGTCTGCTGATACGACTGCATGATGGGCTGCATCGGTGGCCTAGGTATGACGTCGGCAAACGCAGCCGGCACACTCGCTTCAAAGGCCTGAGGTCTGGTGACGGCTTCGGCGTAAGTAAGTGGGACAGCCACAGGGATCGCTTGGGGTGACCTGGCTACAACTTGCGCGTAACTGAGCGGCGCAGGCGCCGGAGAGGGCTGGTGGTATTCCGGCATGACCTCCGCGATTTCCTGCTGAATAGCGCGGCGTAAGGGAGCCAGCAGCGTGGCCGACGGCTGTTCACCATGCCGCGGGTGAGGGAAGGCCAGTAGGGAGAACTGACGGGCAATTTCGTCGCGCACGAATGACTTGATCTCGGCGAGCAAGGTGGACCGATCAGAAATGGCCGACAAACCTGCGAGATCAGCGTCGCGTGATGGAGGTCGACGGGTCAGCAACCGCTGCCGGCGCAGCTCCTCGTAGCTTTGGCAGAGCGTGATCACCTCGGCCACAGTACGAGGGTTCTTGGCGAGCAGCATAGTGAAGGCATCGTCGTCGATGCCTTTCATAACATTGCGGATCTTGTCAGACTCAGGCATGGCTGCGTCGGCTTTCTTGCACAAGTCCAGGACGTCTTCTATGTAGCTCGTAAAAGACTCAACGGTCTGCTGAGCTCGTTGAGGTAAACGTTGTTCGGTTTGCAGTTTACGAACGGCAGGGCGGCCAAACACGTCGATGATGGCGGTCTTGAAAGCAGACCACGTGGGGAAATCGGTGGCGTGGTTGTTGTACCACAGGCCCGCCACACCCGCGAGGTAGAAAACCAGGTTGCCGAGTTTGCCTGCTTCGTCCATTTATTGGGTACGCTCACACGCTTGTACATCGCAAGCCAGTCCTCAACGTCGGTCCCATCCGCGCCGGTGAAGATAGGAGGGTCGCGGATGCGGGGGACACCGGAGCATGTTGTCGTTTTGGGAGGAGGCGTTTGCTGAGCAGCGTCTTGATGCATGGTAGTTGGTAGGGTACGGGATCTAAGCTCCAGGGGCATCGAATGGGAGCGCAGCACTCTCCACCAATTTGTTGAGGTGTTTATTGGGCGGCAGTTGGCGACGATGTGCAATGGCGACAGTCAAGGCAAAACCCGAACTCAGAGCGCGAGCGGGAAGAGCCAAAGAGGACGACCCACTAGAAGGCTATAGAGAGCGCAACCCATTACTCATCTCAAAGGCTTCGCTACAATATATATATATATATATATATATATATATATATATATATATATATATATATATATATATATATATATATATATATATATATATATATATTGTAAAGAGAGAAACAGGTGACAACGCCCGTTCGTGGGCCGGCTGTTCTATTCTCTGGCCTTCGTCCTTCTCTTCCTCGCGCTACCCGAGCATGCGCCCAAGCCCGTTGCCGCTCTTCGTCATCACACTCGGCCACGCTAGCGAAAGGTGCACCTCTGAAAGAAAAGCAGATTTCGGCACTTCAGACGTCTCTACGGACACAATTCTTAATACGCGACACATGCACGGCAAAATTGTTGCGCCTCCTTTCTGCGCGCGAGTCAGAATCCGAGGACCGCACTCGCCAAGTGTTCTCGCCCAGTTGTTGCGTAATAATAAAGGGCCCTTCAAACTTCGCGCATAGTTTCTTCGCAGGGGACGGTGTACCTCGTTGCACCCACACCTCATCGCCGATACGGTATGGCGGTGCCCGACAGTGGCGGCGGTCGTAATGTCGCTTTTGCTCCTGTTGGGCATGCATTATCTTCTTGCGCGCCTCGGTTCGTATTTTGCGGCAAAGTGTCCCTCGTGCAGCAGAACGTCCAAGTTGTACAGGCGTGTCCAAGGAGAGTGTAGCGCCAAGTTTTGGTAGTTGACCGTAGACAATTTCGTAGGGAGAGGTTCCGGCTGAACTTTGCAACGCCGTGTTAACTGCGTATGCAGCTGCTTTGAGATGCTCGTCCCAGTCCGCCTCACCGGGCTTGTTGCTCGTACAATACGGTGCCAGTCGAGCTTGTAGCGTCTGGTTCGACCTCTCTGTCAGGCCGTTCGCTTGTGGATGGTAGGCTGCCGCGAAATGATGCTCAACTCCCGCTTGCCGGAGGTAGGTACGGAGCTCACGACTGCGGAAAGTGGTCGACCTGTCGGAGATGAGTTTAGGGAGGCCGTGTCTCCATTCGAAGTGGTCCCGCAGAAAGTTTATGACGCAACTGGCGGCAAGGGAAGGCACGGCAGCGACCTCTATAAACCTTGACAAGTAGTCCACCGCGACTATAATATATCTGTTGCCTGCTGCCGACGTTGGAAAAGGCCCGATGTGGTCTATTCCCACAGTGTGAAAAATTGTCTCCGGAGGCGTAATCGGTGTTAGTAATCCAGGTTGACAGCCCGGACGCCGTTTGTGTTGTTGGCACACTTTACAGCTTGCAACGTACGAACGCACGCTCCTGTCCATTCTCGGCCACCAAAAGCGCTCTTGTGCTTTGCGCAATGTTGCTCGGTAGCCTATGTGGCCTCCTTCGGGTGTGTCGTGGATGGCACGCAGAATACCCGAACGTAAGGAGGTAGGAATGACCAAAAGGTGGCGTTCGTCTTGCTTCTCGACCCAACGACGACGATACAGCGTGCCGTCGCGTAAAGCAAATTTGGCGTTGCGGCCCGTGTCTGATAGGGAATTCATAATGGTGTCTAAATCTTTGTCGATGCGTTGGGCATTCGAAACTTCTTCCTGGGAGAACATGATCCAGTCTTCGCGGTCTTGCAGGGAGCGTTCCTCGGTTGGGTTTCGCGATAAGGCATCCGCAACCTGGTTTTGTGCTCCTGCGCGGTGACGGATGTTGTAAGTGTAATCTTGCAGCCGAACTATCCACCGCGCAAACTTGTGTTTGAGGTGCTGTTTAGCGAACATCCACGCCACAGCGGAGTTATCCGTTACAATAGTGAATTGTCGGCCAAACAGGTAGTGCCGGAACTTCTCGTCAACGCTCCAGACGACAGCCAGGCACTCTAGTTCATTGGAGTGGTAATGGCGCTCCGCGTCAGACAGTTTGCGGCTGGCGTAGGCGACGACGTGCTCACGTCCGTGCGGGTCACGCTGTATAAGAACGGCCCCTATACCAGTTTGACTTGCATCGGTGTGTACCTCTGTAGTCCATTCTTCATTGAAGTGGCACAGAACAGGGCTATGGGTCAATTGATGTTTAAGGGTCCGGAAAGCGTCGTCCTGCGATGGTCCCCACTGAAATTGAGTTCCCTTCCTTAACAGGTCCGTGAGCGGTGCAGCTGTCGACGCAAAGTTGGGGACAAACTTGCGCAAGTACGACGCGATTCCCAGGAATACCTGCAGCTGTTTAATACAGGTTGGCACGGGATAGTCGGTCACAGCTTGAATTCTTTCAGGAAGGGGCTGCACGCCGTCCTGAGATATGGTATACCCGAGATAGGATATTGTCGTCATGCCAAACTGACATTTCTCCCGGTTAAGGCGGAATCCAGCGTCATGCAGCCTCTTCAGAACTTCGTCGAGATTTCGTAGATGCTCTTCTTCAGTTACACCGATAACGAGGATGTCGTCGAGGTACACAACGCAGGCTTGGTCTTTCAGCGAACCCAGTACTGTATTCATGGCCCGCTGGAACGTGCTTGGGGCGGTTCGCAACCCGAAAGGCATACGGTTAAACTCGTACAAGCCAGAAGGCGTACGGAAAGCCGTCTTGCACTTATCCTCTTCGGCGACGTTGATTTGCCAATACCCCGCTTTCAAATCCAGAGATGAAAAGAATCTTGAATTTCGTATGGTGTCAATAGCGTCGTCAATACGCGGCAGCGGGTATGAGTCGGGTATGGTGTGCTTATTTAGCTCCCTATAGTCCACGCAGAATCGTAGGCTACCGTTCTTTTTGCGGACTAAAACGACAGGCGCAGCCCATGGACTAGAAGACGGCCTGATTACATTAGCGGCTAGCATTTCTTCTATTTGTTCGGCAATGACGGCCCGCTCTCTTTCTGCATATCGCCGTAACGGCACAGACACCGGCGGATGATTGTCAGTCGGTATACGATGTTCTAATAAGCTAGTGCCAGGGAGCTGCGCAGTACTATCAGCAAAAAGTGATGTGTGCCTTTCGAGCACGGCTGAGATTGAGTGCAGCGTTGCTGGCTCACCTTGGGAGCTATTATCCGGAGAAGTACTCGGGGTCAATCCACGGATGTGGACGCCGTCGCCATCTATGGTGAGCTGCACTTGACCTGACATGATGTAGTCCGCTCCCAGAACCATGTCAGCGGGTAGGTCATCGAAGACGGGAACGGCGCAAAGTAACTTGCTCCCGGCTTCGGTGTGTAGCTGCAGGTCCACCGCACCTACAGGGAGTACGCTGCCGCCGAGGCCCCGTAGGGGCGGCTCGGTCCAAGGCTGGAGGGTGACTGGGGCGTGTCGGCGAAGCAGCGCCGTTCGCTGGGCTCCAGTATCCACGAGTGCCATGAGTTCACCGATGCCGTCGACGCGGACCCGAACAGTCGGAAGTGGCCGCGCTTGGAACTGGATGGCTTGGCGTGGCGTTTGTGGGCAGTCCTTGTATCCATGCCCCAAGCGCCCGCAGGAAAAGCATCCGCGCCGCGTGGTAGCGGGTTCCTGTGGGGAGACTGCAGGAGCGCGGCGTCTTGCAGTTTCCTGCAACTCTGCTGCCTGTCGGATAAAAGCATCGATGCTTTGATGGACTGTCTGCACAGACAGGATGGCCGCATGCGTCGAATCGTATATGCCATCGATGACATACTGTCTGGCTGCCGGAGAGGGCCAGGCAATATCGCAAGCTTGCAGGAGGCATAATTTGTCGCAGATGTATGCGGCAATGTCTTCAGTTCGGGCTTGCCGGCGCGACCGCATCTCCATGAAGCGAGTGTCATAGGCGCCCGGAAGCGGTGCAAATGTGGACGTGAGGGCCGCACACCAAGTAGTCCACGAGGCATACTTGCTTCCCTGAAGACGATGCCAGGCTTGTGCAGCTCCTCGAAGGCGCCCTTCCGCGACGGATTTCTTCGTAGACTCTGGCCAAGAGTATTTCGTGGCGACAGAGTCGACGGTCGAGACCCAGGTGGTCGGATCGTGCTGAAACCCGTGAAATTCTGGAATAGCAGTCTCAGGTAGCGGCCCAGGTGCGGCGCATCCAATGGCGGTAGTGGAACTGCTTGCCATGTTGGTGAGGCGTTGCGTCAACACGTCCAAGAAACGGGTCATTTCGGAGTCGCCACCCTGTGGTTGAGCCGCCGTGGAGGCCTGAACGCCTTCCCCGGAATGTAGTGGCTGCGAGTCCGAAAGCAGTCGCCCGCTTCGAAGGGTGATAGAGGCAGGCGGATTAACGTCTTCTGATGGCTCTGTGTTTCGCGACTGCGCCATTGTAAAGAGAGAAACAGGTGACAACGCCCGTTCGTGGGCCGGCTGTTCTATTCTCTGGCCTTCGTCCTTCTCTTCCTCGCGCTACCCGAGCATGCGCCCAAGCCCGTTGCCGCTCTTCGTCATCACAATATATATATATATATATATATATATATATATATATATATATCCCTTTCAGTCACGAATTGTGATGCACTGTCTGCAAATGCATGAAATTTGCATGCCATGATTTGAAGGCACTCAATATTACATTCCTAGAAATAAAATGAAGGAATGTGCCGTTTTGTGTGAGTTTCAGCAATTAACGTTTATCATCGTGTAAACAAATACCTAAATATTCTGCAGTCAGTGTCAGCTTCAATCCTTGCATAAAAGGAATCAACTATTAGGCCTAAAATGCATGCACAGTTTGTTTTTGGTAGTATGCTTTTCGAGCGAAGAAAAAAAAATACTCTTGATGTCGGTCCTGGGATGTCGCACGTCGAACGATCGTCGAACATGGTAGTGTCTCTAGCAAAGTGATCATCCGCAGCAATAAGCGTCGTAATGAAGTTAAATAACCGCTAGTTGTCCACTCAGGAAGCCTGCACGAATGTGCACACTAAGTTTCAGGCCATTTGAAGAAAGACGCGGTGCGTGATGCGACTCCGAAGTTGATGTGTACAATTGTACACACCGTGACGCCGATGGAAGGACGGACACAGCCCCGAGCAAATGCTGCTTCACATCTAAAAAAAAAAACACCAGGCACACCAGGCACACCTTGCATCAGACGCCCCCGTGTGGCAGGAAACGCAGGCGGTCACTCCACGCGCAGCAGTTTAAAAGAAGAAGAAATATCTAAGAGCACCTGATTCTCCATTAGAGAGTTTGAGAATTGGGGACCCAAGACACTGGGTCACTAAGCTGCGTTGGATAAGCTGCTCTTGCATTCGGAGGATCAGCAGAGTTTGATAACTGGGTGAAAAGCAATTGCGTTGGCGCAAACGCACAGGGTGCCACACGTGGTGAAAAATAATGCGAGACGTGGGCCATATATCGTCGTGGCCCGCGCGGCGTCTACATAGTCTCGCGGTGACCCAAGACGTCTTGGGGACCCACGCTAGTTCTCGATTTTTGGGTCTTTGGCCAACACGATCACAAGAGTCCAAGAGTGGATTGGGTTCTGTGCATGCGCTCTGGTGGCTCGCAAGCTCCTTGGTCCCCAAGCTTCTTGGGGCCCCAATTCTGAAACTCTCTATTGTCGACACTTGCAGCGCGTTGCTCAAGCACAAAGACGTAACAACTGCGACAGTTGTTAGTTCACGCTTGCCCTGTACATGCCTGTGCGTTCTTTTCGGGCGTCCTTCTTTGTGCTTCAGCGGCGCGCTGCAAGTATCGTGCTGCTTCTCGTTCTTCGTGTGACATTCCAATTTCTTCCTATCGCATTCATTGTTCGCCCTTGCGGCGAAACTGTTACTTTTTTTCGTCTCATTCCAGCTCAAAACGAACCATATTCACTGGTGGCACTGTCTCCTTTGCGATATCTCGTGCTGCACGTAATGCGCTTAACCACTCAACCTAAGACGACTGGAAGGCCAAAGCCGTCTCAGTCGATCTGCGCCGCGACCCCCGAAAGCTTTCTGCACCTAATGTGGTTTTGCATTGCCTCCAGGATCGGAGGCACCTCACCTGGTTTTGCACTGCCTCCGTGATCGGTACACCATTGAAGAAGCTAAGATGCATGTGATGACGTCATCACGTCACGTCTCGTCACGTGACTTCACTATGACGTCATGATGACGTCACACATTTGGCGATCTGTGGCGTCATGATGACGTCATATGGTGACGTCATGACGTGATGGTGATTTTTCTCATCACTCCTGTTGACGACACCGACGGGGCACGCCGGTCAATTTTCGCGTTTCATAAGGCATCTAAGGCTTTCGCCTTAAAAAGGCCGAGCTTACTTTGTCGCCTTTATTAAGAAATGTGTTTACCCTTGCTGCCACTTGCACCGACGCTTCTTTTGTCTATAAGCAATTCTGGGGCATCATTATCGCGCCGTCAAAGTAAGCTGCTATCAACTTCGCAGTGCTTGACAAGAGAACATAAGCGGCGAATAAGCTTACCTCTCTTCTGCACCAATAGAGAGAGTTTTATAGTGTTCGGTGTTCCTGCGTGCGAAACGGCTTTTGCATAATGGCAACGACATGTCTTGCGTAGGGGAGCGCGGATTTGGTTAGAAAGAAAGACACCACGACAGAAAGGACGCTCACTTGCAACTGAGCTTATTCTAAAAAAATTTCTCACCAAGAAAGCTAATGCGCAAGCGCGTTCAGAACAGCCACTGTCATACACAAAAAAAATTCCGAATCACTGGCCCATGCGGCTACAATCTAAGAACACTTAAAAGGTGCTACATTTGATCAGTTGCTGTGAAGGAAGTCCATTTCCTTCTTCGTCAAATGCAACGAAGGTGCACTGATGCACGCGTCTGCAGCAATCTTAATCTGGTCCGCCTCAAGTATCTCTCTTTCACGACTTCCCTTTGCTCTACTCATTACGTCTGCCTCCTCAAAAAGTGCTGTGCACCCGCACTTCCTACAATGCGCAGGAAGGTGCGCCCCGTCATTCTGTGACACCAGCGTGGTCGCATGCTCTCTTAATCTATCGTTAAGACATCGGCCCGTTTGGCCGATGTAAGCTTTACCACAACTAAGTGGGATTTTATATACCACTTCCGTATCACAGGGGACGAATGGCTTCTTGTGCTTCTTTTCGCACCCAAGAACCAAGAAATCAGGGTGCGAAAGGAAGCACAAGAAGCCATTCGTCCCCTGTGATACGGCAGTGAGACGGACCACTTCAGCATAGCTGAGCGAACGCTGCTCAGGACATGGCGCGGGCGATGTGAAGGCTTGCCGCAACTCCTGGCGCACGATTTCAGCGACAGACGCAACTGGCGGCTCGGTAGAAGGAACGCCGAGGGCCCGAAGTTCCTCACGCAGTATTTCCCGGATCATTTGTCGCAGGGAACTTTCGCCAACGGCAGCGTTCTGAGCCGCAGCACTTATTGGCGTGTGGTTGGGCAGGCGGTCCAAGTGGCGGCATCGTTGCTGCAGTGCCCGCTCAATAACAGTCGCCTCCTTTATAAATTCGTCGACTGTTGTCGGCGGATTTCGTACGAGGCCCGCGAACAGCGGTTCCTTGACGCCCCGCATCAGATGACGCACCTTCTTCGACTCGGGCATGTCAGGGTCAGCTCGGCGAAACAGACGAGTCATGTCCTCTGCGAACATGGCAACGGTTTCGTTGGGCTTTTGCACGCGGGCTTCAATCAGTTGCTGTGCGTGATCCCGCCGATCCGAGCTCTGGAATGTTTCGAGGAGCTTGTGGCGAAAATTGGCCCAAGTTTGGAAAGTGGGCTCCCGGTTCTCGTACCATGTGCGAGCGCTATTTTCCATCGCGAAATAGGCGCGGCCAAGCTTCTGTTGTTCGTTCCAGCGATTCACCACAGCGACCCGTTCGAACTGTTCGAGCCAGTCCTCGACATCCTCATACGCTTCCCCACGGAAGATTTCAGGCACGTGAGGATGCTCAAGAGTCACCTGGGAAGGAAGGAGATCCGCTGATGTTGTAGGAGCGGCCATGCTGGGAAGAGGAGGAACAGTCGAGAACTCCGGACTTAGGCCTAGGAGACGCCGGCTGAATCGGTGGACTGGAGTCGTGACGAGAGGCTGAGTCTCCGGACTGGGGGTACGTGTCCGAATAAGGCTTTCCTGCATCAGGTTGCAGGCTCCAGCACCTCCACCAGTGTCGCGACGTCAAGAGAGATGTCGTAACGCCAAGATCGAGAGAACAGCAGGTCGGTCTTTTTAATACCGCGCGCAAGCGAGTTCCTCTTCTTTCCTCATTCTGGCTCCTGTAAAACGCGTATGAGCCTTTTCGCTGTCGTCTTCGTCTTTCTCATAGCACGCACGTGGCATTATGTCGCACCAACAAGGCCAAAGATCCACCCTTGCTAAGAAATACGTCATTAATGCCGGGTGGACCCCGGCATAAAACACTCTTGTGTTAAAGGGCCAGTAAACAACCCCGAGGTCCAAAAATTATAATGAAGGGAAATATGCGCACTTTTGCGATGTGAACATGCTGCCGCAATAATTTTGCGAGTACGTGCTATAGTAAGGAAGTTACAGGGTTTAGAACATCCGTTTCAGCTGGTTTCAAATTTTCGCGCGGCCTCGCCACCCTTCTCCGCCACAGGGAGGGGAAGGCGTAGCCCGTCGTCGTGACTCCGCCCATTTCGGCAACGTGACACGACGTCAGCAATTGACGTCACCGGCGAGCGGGATCAGTTGCAATCAGGGTTGCCAGGTTTGGCTACTTTGCGCCAATTTGGCTACTTTTTTTGGCCAATGGCGGCAAAAAAACCGTATTGGCTACTTGGCTCTTTTTTGGCTACTTTCTTGTCCCCTGGATATGAGCAAAATTATCAATATTTGATAACGTGGCAGCCGCTGGTGCTCGAGTATATGGTGCCAAAACATGGAAATGAAAGCATGTTTCCAGCTCCGAAAATGGAATTTTGCATTTTGATTACGGACCTAATGAACTTTGATGAAAAGAATGGCGCCGTGGCCTAAGTAGGCGTAAGGGTCAATGGTCGATCATAACTACACGTTTATAACCTGCCAGTCAAGCAGGCTTCGCACACACACAAAAAGAAATGCTTTTGGATGTGTGGTTGGGACTGGGCGAGAACTGTTGCAAGGGGCGTCATTTTGCAGATCACCCATTGCTGAACGCGGCTTCAAACCGCAATTGCAAGTGAACAAGAATCGAAAGCGCTCCGGATTCCGGGCGCCCTGCACTCATCGACATTAGAAATAGGATATCCGACATTCTAAAGACAGCACTAAAAGAAACCAGGACGCAAGAGACAAAGGCGGCAACACAAGCGCTCACTAACAACTATTGTTAGTGAGCGCTTGTGTTGCCGCCTTTGCCTCTTGTGTCCTAGTTTTTTTTATTGCTCTCTTTAGAATGTCGTACTAACTCGCCCAACAAACAATCCTTCTAGGATATCCATCGAACTGCTTGTATCATTTCTTAGGCTTGGGTACGGATTACGACTCTGGATTCGTCATCACCGAAGAAATTTTTGTGACAGTGGCTTCAATTTATGCTTCAATGCAGTGACTGAGATTTTGAGCGAACTCATCATGGCGTAGACTCATTTTTATTGTCGCAACTTCTAGTCATTTCAAGAAAAGTCATCCAACACGCATGAAGAGAGAGTAATGTTTTCATCAGCGCGATAACTGCGTCATCATTCATGAAATGATTGCTAAAGTCAACAATTTGTGCTGGAATCTTAGGATTTAACTAAAGATGTGAGATTTTCACACATGCGTGGCTACTTTTGGCTATTTTTATTGCCCTAGGCTCAAGTTGGCTACATTTTGGCTAGTTTTTGCAATTTTGTGGCTATTTTTTGTCTTTTCGACCTGGCAACCCTGGTTGCAATGTACTTCCGCTTGCTGCAGCTCCTGGCTGTTTATTGTTTACATTGTCGCACGTGCTCCGCAACTTGACGGGCAGTTTTCGGCTTTTCGCTATTTTTGAACCTTTGTGACAGTTCACAATGCAGCAGGAATGTGTGCTTGCTTTCCAAGACGACGAAGGGGCGCGAGAGAAAAGCGTTGAGAACCCTGCTCGCCGCAAGGGCGACCCGTCCGAGCTACCGGAGATTCCCCCTCTCTCCGCTCGATTCGCAGCCGACAACTGAACAACGCTTCCTCCACGTGTTGCTCATGTGGAAGGCAAACTGCGTGCAGGTGCTATAGTGCCTAGAATATACTGGCTAGTGTTCGGAGGATTTCACGCACGACGGACGTGCCGCCCGCGATGCCCCGCTAGCCCGTTCAGGACGCGCTCGTGCCTCTCGCCGTCGGCGCACCGTGACGGCTGCCTCGACCGCCATGCCGTGCGCCTCTCATCGGCGGGGCCTTCGCCGCCTCGTCACCGACGTGCATCGTGCCCCTGGCTGAATCGTGGTCCCGTCCGTGAACTCCTATGACCGGCTCCCCAATCTTTCCTGTCTTCTGCTCTCTTCTATCGTGGCCCCTGTCGACTTCCGATCACAACCTTCCCTATTTCTTTCTACCGTGTCGCCTAAAGGCCCCAACGGGCGCGCAAGCGCTCATGGGAAATGTGTGTACGCCGCAGCAGCCGCCGCGACGAGCGCGCAGGCCTCGCGCTGTACCTTTCCGCTTTCACCGTGCCAGGACTTCTCAGACACAGTAAATTTGGCAAGGTGCAACGTGTTACTGCGCAATTCAGTCACGAACTTCAGTGTTTAGCTGCGACGGCCTCTCGACGATTTCCATCTGTCCCACTGTTGGAACAGTTGAGCGGCTCAGAAGCGTCACCATTTATTTATTTATTTTTTGCGCCAGTGTGCCTTACGGCATAAATTAAAAAAAAATACAACTCGGTTGCCTATGAAGTGCAGGAACGGTCTATGATTCGCGGGTGCATTTGGAATCAACGTCCATCAACACTGTCGACGAGTAGAGTGTGAGGTTCTGATATTTAAAGAGTACACTAGAAAGTGTATTCGGCATTTGGGGAAATGAGACAAATTCATTGCATTGCTCGCACCATATATGTAACGAACGATAAGTGCCTACTAATTTTCGTTGGTGCTATAACTACATGTTGGAATAATACTTAGAGCGAAAAAAGAAAGGAGCAGTACAAGGCACGAAATGCACAAACCAGCGCTCACACACAATTGAAAGTTTGTTGCACGCGTGAAGAAAAAAAAAAGCATATATACAAACATGGGAGGGAGTTGCGCGTGTCATAAAGAGTCACAAAAAGTAAACAACCAAGGCGCGTGTTTACAGTCGATTAATAAGGTCGAATTCCTTGTCTTGTAACGACTAAGAAGGTTGACTGACATAAAGTGTGGCGTTATTTGTCACATCATATGTCTCCGAAATTTCTCGCGTTGTCTGATTACGTTGATGGTACAAAATTACTGTGCTTTCGAAGATGGGATTACATTTCCATGACCGACATAGCGATGCGAGATGAGACGGCTCCATTCAATGAATTTCGGCGCTCGCTGAGGCGCGTATTAATACATGACCAGTCTGACCGATGTACATGTGGACACAAGAAAGAGAAATTGGCGGTTAACTCCTACACAATTTACGAAACAATTGGCATGCCTCTGACCGCATTTTTCTTTGCCCACCGCAGACCCCTGCGACCTTAATGCGACTAAGCTTAGATATCCCGCCTCATTGATCACTTTGCAGCTGGAAACTACTGCTCATCTTATGTGCGCAAGTCTTTTTCCAATGCCGTGCGTAATCATGACATCACAATTCCTCGTTTAACAATATTCGAATGAGCCGACGCGAAATTAAACACCTATTTCGCTGAACGCGGGCTATACTACCCGCAAACATGCTCCGCAGTGAAATTTAAAAGCATACATCAGGAAACTGCAAATTATCAGAGCAAGGCATCTCGCAAGTGAATTCTAGTCCCATCCCTTTTTCTATAAACACGTTTAGAATGTGCTCACTTCTTTGTACAGCGCGTGACTTGTCCATTAAATTCAAATAATCATCTGTATACCTGAACACTATAACACCTCTCTACAGTTTTGGTTAAACCCGATCACAAGCCGCTATGGCATTAAATGCCATAGCGGCTTGTGAACAAGTAATCATTGAATAAATACGAATTCGGTGTTCCAGCTCACATTGCTCGCGATAGCACGTTTTGACTGCATGTATCGGCACGTGATAACTCGCGCGTGCCGTTTTACTGCTACATCAAGTACATCCGCTCGGTAATACCTACACTGACTGCATCATTACTTTCGCATTGCATGTGTAGAGATACATGCAGGTGCGTTCAGACATGTGTAGTATTTAGGATTAATAATAATCAACCAGCGGCGACGCGTTTTTTTTTTTTTTTTTTTTTCGTTTGGTGCTCCCACGGCGCCAAAGAGCAGCGAGCGACGGAACAGCCGGCGGGCTCGCCGTACTCACAATTCCCATAGTGCTTCGCGCGCCCGCGGGGGGTTCTGGGATTGCTTGAAAAAGGTCCATTAGGTGCCTTTTTCCTTTTCCTCCCGAACCACCAAGAAGAAGAGCGGAGGGGGTTTCCTATGGGAGGAAGTGGCAGGGCCGGTGATGCCTTCCAACTTTCACCGGCAGGCGGCGGCGCTTGTCGCAAAGACCATGCGGTCTTTATACAGGGCCAAAAAATACCGAGGGTAAGCGAGTACAAGTACCTCGGAGTATGGGTAAATGAGGGGGATAGATATATGATGGTACAAGAGAAAGCATCGGTAGCAAAGGGAAAGAGGAATGCTGCAATTATGAAGCACAGAGCTTTATGGGGGTACAATAGGTACGAGGTGCTTCGAGGGCTGTGGAAGGGTGTGATAGTCCCGGGGCTTACATTTGGGAACTCAGTGGTGTGCATGAAGTCAGAGGTACAATCAGGAATGGATGTAAATCAAAGGACGGTGGCCCGCCTCGCGTTGGGCGCTCACGGGAAGACGACAAATGAGGCTGTAAAGGGTGATATGGGATGGACAGGCTTTGAAGTGCGGGAAGCTCAGAGCAAAATGAGATTCGAAGAGAGGCTGAGGAAAATGAAGAAGAGTAGATGGGCAGAGAAGGTTTTCAGGTATTTGTATAGAAAAAGTGTTGACACGCCGTGGAGAAAAAGAACTAGGAGGCTCACCAGTAAATATACGGCTAGCATTGCGGGCGATATGGCAACAAGGAGCATTATTACGTGTGGGCACGAGTCTACATGAAGCCTTGGGTTTTAGGGACAACAATGGAAAGCTGAACATGTCCGCGATAGAAATAAGTAAGAGACGGTTAGAGTATTGGTGGCAGAAAAGTAGAGATAAAGAACAAAAATAAATAATGGGGGAATAATAAGGTCATTCTGCCTTAAGAGGCAGAGAGATAGACCGTGAATTTGTATTTTTTGGTATAATAACATAGATTTAATCAATGTAGATAAGGTATTAGGCCAACATGAAACAACATGAAACAAGGAAGCTTTTTTTTTTTCGAGCCTGGTGGCAGACATGTCACCGCCCCGTTACAAAGGGGACGCTCATAGCATCCATCCATCGATCCGTGTAGCCCGCGCGCCGGTTTGGCCGGTGTGTCTTCGTCTTAGTGCCTCCGCAGCTTTATAGGTGCTCACTGTCTCGTGTCAAAATCTGTCTGTTTTTATCGTGGTTGCTCTGTTCTTTGTGTACGCACGTGTAAATGAGAACTGCAAAGAGTATTGATGTAGCGGGTGAAGCATCAGGGCAGGCAGAAAACATGCTTCGTGCCGCTGTGTCGGAGTTGCTATCGTTATAATAATAATATAATATATGAGGTTTAACGTCCCAAGGAGTTGCTATCGCATTTTCTGTTGAAGTACAGATGAGGTTTTTCGCTAATATTTTTGTATTAAGCAGTTGTGTGATTATTTTCCTGCCCGTTAAACATTTTCCACTGTGTTTTGCTCATAAGAACTGGTATTATGACTATTTGTATTGTGTCTCTTCTGTCGAGCGTTTTTTTTTTACATTTATGTGTGTGTTTTTAACGTTGCCTATGTTTCATAAGTTGATGGTCAAGTTGTGGAAAACAGGGATTTCTCATAGTGAAGCTCGGATTATATTCCCAGTTATTAAGGCGGGGTCAAACTTTGAAAGTGAGTTTCGAAGTTTGACTGTACAGCAGGTAATGAAAGCTATGACTAAAATTTGCGAGGTATTTTAAAGTAGACGGAGGTTAAATTAAAACTCAAAGATAGCTTTGAAATTGTTTAATATTTTTTATTTGTGTTTGCTTTTCTACTGATGTACTTTTTAAATAAGACCTGCCATCTGCAAAGCATTGGAATTTTGTATAAAGGTTTTACAGCAGTGGAAGTAAAATTGTGAGCGTACAACAAAAACTACATTTGTTGTTTTTTTTACGTTTGTTGATTTATGAAAATTGCCACTTGTGACTGATTCTTTAATACTAAAAAATACCAATGCGCATAGGCTACTGGTTCTAGTGCCAGTTATGTAAATGCCATTAGTTAACACGTGGAAATTTTTGTTTTCTAAGCCAACTAGTTCTCGATAAAAAGGTACAGAAATTACAAAAATGTTCTTTAGAAAAAAAACGCGGATATAACGTAGGGGTACGCGCGCATTACCTGTCAATGTGTCAAAGAAAAAGAACCAGAAATTCTTTTGGAACGCGCGAGTGCCGAAATGTGATGTATTTTCTGAAAGGTAAATAAATGCTGTATCAGGTAATTTTGAAATCCCACAATTGAATTTTCTTGCCGAAAACCCACCTTAAACTGTTCATTGCGGTTAAAAACAAGAGCCCATATTCACAAAGGTGCCTTGCACTTGATTTTTTCAGGCAATATTTCAGACAATCACAATGCTACAATAATGAAATTATCTAATTGAGATGTCGAGCTTGACTAATCACCCCTGTTCGGTTTCTTTGAACTCACCTTTCCTTCTGTTAAAATGAAATTCAAGCTCCAGAGACATTCGTAATGTTTTTGTGAAGTGAGCAGTGCCGTTCAACTAAAATGCATGAGTAGTGAATCCTATTCAGACTGGCTTGTGTTCACCGCATGTGGTCTAGAAAATACGGGCGCCATGCTGGAAAACGCAGAACAGTGAAAGTGACCCCACCCGACCCTACATTTGCGTGTAAACGATGCTTTACAGACTTACTGACGTAGTACAACAATGCAGAAGGCACAGCTGAACTGCAGAAACATCGAAACAACCGATCCGAAAGTATGGGGCATATGCTGATATCTGCAGCACTGGATGAGCAAAATGCATCATGTTTGTGGAAGCGAACAAAGCGCAAAAGCTAGTGTCATAATGTCTGCAAGAAATATTTGTGTAAAACCAGCGTGTGTAATATTTGTATTTGTGTAATACCAGCGTTACACGGGAATTTGCGATTACTGTCGGCCTTCTCCGGATCAAATATCTACTCGCGAGAATTATCGTAGCCACCGATCTGACGGCGCATGATACACTCTGCAAGTCCATGATGGTGCATCATACCGAGTGTGATGCGCTGCTAATATAATAAAATATGACCGCGACTGAGAGGCGCGAATTGCAGTTGACTGGATCGACTTCGAGTAGAATCGCTGCGTTGAAAACAGCGCGCACACGGGATGAAGGCTAAGGAACACAAGCGCTTCCTTAGCCTTCGTCCCGTCTTCGCACTGTTTTCAACGGAATAAGATGTACCAACTGGCCCTTCAAAGCACCGTGCTGCGAGTAAAATCGCCAGCGAATATTCACGAGTAGCAGCGAAGAATCCGAGTCGGACTTGATCGCGATCGAAACTGCCGTGGGCCATCCTTACGACACGATGCGTCTAACGTGTCAACCTTAGCTGATTGTTTTCGACTGGCAAGTTTGGTGTGTCGTAGTATATTAATTGCGACTTTTCTACTTCGCTTTGGTGGTGAAGCACAGAGTCGCGAAAACTAGCAGACGACGTGAGGTACGTGTGAAACGCTTCGTCGTTTTCTAGTGCAAAACCAGTTGAGGATTCTCTGGCGGGCAATAATTTGGCAATAAGATTTCCTTCTTCCGATCGAGTGTTTTGACGACTGTGTTAAAAAGAACGAAGAACACTGTATTCGCAGCAGAAAGCGCCCTGCTACGCAGCTGCAAGCGCAGGAGCCGCCGACGCGCGGTGGATGGCTGGATGGATGGATGCTATGAGCGTCCCCTTTGTAACGGGGCGGTGACATGTCTGCCACCAGGCTCGAAGAAAAAAAAAAAAAAAGACTTCCTTGTTTCATGTTGGCCTAATACCTTATCTACATTGATTAAATCTATGTATTATACCAAAAAAAGTATAAATTCACGGTCTATCTCTCTGCCTCTTAAGAAAGAATGACCTTATTTTTCCCCCATTATTTATTTTTGTTCTTTATCTCTATTTTCTGCCACCAATACTCTAACCGTCTCTTACTTATTTCTATAGCGGACGTGTTCAGCTTTCCATTGTTGTCCCTAAAACCCAAGGCTTCATGTAGACTCGTGCCCACACGTATACCTGGGTGAATGTCGCCACATTCAATCAGTACATGTTCCATCGTTCCCTTAGTTCCTCCGCAGCATGTACATTGTTCTTCTTCGTTAGTGAATCTCGCTTTATATCTACGCGTTCTAAGGCAGCCCGACCTTGCTTCAAACAGTAAAGCGCTTCCCCTTGAATTATCATAAAACGTTTCCCTCCTTATTTCGTTTTTTTCCCTTTCGGTAGTTACTCAGAGCCGGCTTCTTTTCCATCGCTGCCATCCAATAAGTCCTCTCCGCCTCTCTGACCTTCCGCTTAATGCTCCTTGTTGCCATATCGCCCGCACTGCTAGCCGTATATTTACTGGTGAGCCTCCTAGTTCTTTTTCTCCACTGCGTGTCAACGCTTTTTCTATACAAATACCTGAAAACCTTCTCTGCCCATCTACTGTTCTTAATTTTCCTCAGCCTCTCTTCGAATCTCATTTTGCTCTGAGCTTCCCTCACTTCAAAGCCTGTCCATCCCATATCACCCTTTACAGCCTCATTTGTCGTCTTCCCGTGAGCGCCCAACGCGAGGCGGCCCGCCGTCCTTTGATTTACATCCATTCCTGATTGTACCTCTGACTTCATGCACACCACTGAGTTCCCAAATGTAAGCCCCGGGACCATCACACCCTTCCAAAGCCCTCGAAGCACCTCGTACCTATTGTACCCCCATAAAGCTCTGTGCTTCATAATGGCAGCATTCCTCTTTCCCTTTGCTACCGATGCTTTCTCTTGTACCTCCATATATCTATCCCCCTCATTTACCCATGCTCCGAGGTACTTGTATTCGCTTACCCTCGGTATTTTTTGGCCCTGTATAAAGACCGCATGGTCTTCGTGATCACTGAATACCATCAATCCACATTTTGTTGCACTAAATCCTAGTCCTAAAACCTCACATTCCCTTCCTCATATATCTGCCAGTCGCTGTATATCATCTTGACTGTCCGCAAATAAGACAATATCATCAGCATAAAATAGACCTGGAAGCTTCTGCTCAACCATCGTGCCGACCTGTTTGTGTGACAAATTAAATCCAATGTTGCTACCTTCTAGCGCTTTTTCCATCCTCACCATGTACAGCATGAATAACAGCGGGGACAAAGGACATCCCTGTCTCAGCCCCTTGCTGATTTCAACGCTGTCCTTGCTACTTATTCCTTCCCATTCTATACAAACTGTATTTTCTCGGTATATTTCCCTCAAAAGCTGTATACAGTCGTCACCTATGCCCACTTCTTTCAGTATGTCCCACAAAATTTCCTGATTAACGTTGTCATACGCCCCGGTAATATCTTGATAAGCTACGTATAAGGGCCTGTTTTCTATTTTCGATATTTCTATACACTGGGTAAGAACAAACAGATTATCGTCTAACCGCCTGTCGATTCGAAATCCATTCTGAAGTTCTCCCAAAATATCATTTTGTTCTACCCACGCTTCTATTTTTAATTTTACTGCCTGCATCGCCAACCTGTATAGCACCGATGTAATGGTTAGCGGTCTATACGAGCGAATGTTATCCTTTTCTCCCCTGCCTTTATAGATTAAGTTCATTCTACTTTTTCGCCAACTGTCTGGTATTTCACTCTCCTGTAAGCACTTTTCTACGGCTTTCAGCAGTGCTTCTTTAGTGTTATGTCCGAGTTCGTTAATGAGGCTGACGGGAACCCCATCTAAGCCCGGTGTAGTGCGCCTAGGAATTTTTCCTTCGGCTTTCTTCCAATTGAAATTCTCTAGTACTACATCTCCGTCGGTTGCACTCCTTTGCGCACTTTTACTCACCGGGGGAATCCCCTGGGCGACCTTTTTAAACGAATCGGCTGTTATCTTTCGGATGTAACCTAGCGCTTCATACCCTTCCAATTGATTTCCTCCTTCATCTACCATATGTTGTTGCATTGTGACGACCTTAGCGAGTCGCAGCGCCGCCATGCGGTGACTATGGGAAGGCATCAGCGCTGTGGCCACGCCAAAGCGCGCGCTCAGCACACTAGCTGGTATATTCTAGGCACTATACAGGTGCTAGAGTGTACTAGAACTGTCGAGTGGCGTGAATGCGCCTCGCCGCCTGATGCCTTCCGCGTCGACCGTAGCGGCGGCGCTGCAGTCGCGCGGTACTGAAGGCGCGCGGCGCCGCGCGCAAGAACTGCTGGGTGAGTCGGCGGCACCCGGCTAATCGGTACTATTACTGATGCGGCTTTCGTTGCGTGTCTATCATTATTAAGCGTAGGACTCGTCGTCGTAAGCCTTGATCGACGAAACTTCGAAGCTTTTAATGGATGCTTGCATCATAAATGCCTTTGAGAGATACTGCAAATCAGTTCTTATAGCCGAAGTGATTGCTGCAAGGTACGCAAAATATAAAAATGAAAATGGGCTGATACCAACCGTGAAGATTCACTATCTCGGTGTAATTGAGCCGAACTCATTGCTGGGCTAGTTACATTACTGTCAATTAACTAGACGCCGAACGACCGCCCGAAGAGACAGAGGAAACAGAAAGGGCGTGCCTTATTCTAATTTCTTGTTTTAATGCTTTCTTCTCGTGGTGATTCGGCGTCTAGTTTATTCAGCGTAACTGAGCTGCTCTATTGGAATTTAACTGTGCACAGAAAGCTGTGTGCTGATATTCTGCCGAAAGCACGCCGTACATTTACCGTGCGTTGGCGAAGCTATGTGTACGGTGCGTATCTTTACAAATGCGCTGTGTAATTGTGACTTTTTCGACATTACGAGGGCTGAAAGGTATTGGAAGTCAATGGTAACTCGACCGGTACAAATAGCGGTCGTCCTCAGGGGCGCTGCATGGATATTGTTATTGGCGCCGGGTGGGGAGGTGAGACTTTACTGCCCGTATTTATGCGTGTAAATATATATGCACATATATATAAAAACATAATATCGCAAAGCGCAGAGCACCACCGCCCCTGCTGGCTTGACTTTTGACACTTTACAGATAAAGCAACGAAATTATAATACAAAACATGCATTGTGAAAAAGAAGTTTTTCCAATGGCATCGATAGGTCAGGAAAAGTGCAATATTAAGCTGTCCATTGAAAAGGAGAACTGGTTGTAGTGAATTTAGGCAGAATAACCGACGGGCTATATTTACATCTGCGCATTTTAAGATGCTTGACATAAGCCCTGATGCATGAAGTTTGTGCCTCGGAGCGCGCCTTCGGCTCGGCTCCTGCGGCTGGCTCGATTCCTGGTATTTTAAGCACTCAGAGGTCGCATAACCGATGCATAGTAACCGCGGAAGCGTAGGCGTGCGCAAGGGGGGTGGAGGCAGGGGGGCGGCCGCCCCCCCCCCTAGTCGCTTAAGAGGGGGGGGCGCAAAGTCTGCCCCATACATTGAATTAATAGGGATGGGGGGGGGGGGCGCTGCGACGAACATTCGCCCGACTTCACCCCCCCCCCCTGAAGGTGGACACTGCGCACGCCTATGCGCGGAAGCACGCTGTTGAAACAAGATAGCCTTTCGGCATTAAAGAAACAGAGCAAAACTGGCAGAACTCAGCCGTCACTAATATAAATGTTGTGATAGAGTTATTTGTACTCAGGTTACTCATGAAACAGTCGAGCGCATTGGAGCTCATATAAGGATAAACGCTCTGGATACCGTAGAGACTGCCGGCAGAAGAATGGTAGGCTTTCGTCGCTGGTTTTTTATTTCTTCGTAGTCATGTATAGTGTAGCGCGGCTCGAAGTGTTGCTTGCAAACCGCGCAGCAATCAGTGAGCAGCTAGGTGCAAAATCCAATTGTCGCCTTCTTTGGGGGCCGGCAGGCTCCAAAAACAGGGAATATCGCGGAGCAATTTTGGCACGCCTGCATATTCACTCGTGCACCACGGCGCGTAGCAGGCGTTGAGACACCGATTAAAGCTCAGTAATGTATTAAACACGCTCAAAACGCGCAATTACACGCTTTCGTAGGCTGCGGCGCGCGCGCGTCAAATGCAGACGCTCTCCACAGCTTCAGTACAAAGTGACTACTGCGCCTCCTCTACGATCGCCCGTCGGAGCATCACCTGAGATGCGGCGCGGCCGCTTCGTTCGTTCCACTGCCCCCTTCTAGTACACTGTACAGGTGCCATGCAGTGCGTGCAACAACTGCGTGGCCGAAACCGCATCACCGCAGGGCCAAGAAACAAGGCGCAGTTTCGTAGCGGTGGGTGGGAACGGGAACTGACGTCAACTTGTTGAGACCTGGTTTAGACCAATCGATGAGCTCAGTGCTACGTAAACTCGCCGATCGCTGAGTGTGCGTTACTGCGCGTACGAGGAGGATTGGTCAGGCCACGGAGCAAGAATTCTTGAGGAGGCGAAACTGCGCTCGCTCGGGCATCCTAATAAAGTCACGAAATCGGGCACAGCGCTCACGCGCCCTCTGTCGGTAGAGTCCGCTAGCGGAGAAGGAAAAATGCGCGCGTCTCTCTCACCGCGCTCTCCGACTAAGCTCGTCGGTTCAAGGCATGGTTCAAGGCCATTCGTCGCCGATTCGCCGTTCGCGCTTCCCGCCCGAATGGATGTGTTTTTGTGCGTCCTCGCCGGCTCCATATTTTAACGCGACAGCGTTAAAGAGCCCGTTTCGCAGAAATACCGGTGTCGGCGTCCGTGTCGGTGAGGCTAGCAAATGAGAAGGCGATGCGCACGGGGCCCGATTACGCTATCGCGTTCTACTCTTAAAGGCGAAGCTCAAGCACACTCCAAGTTTTTTCTGTAAATTAACGAGAAAAATGGCGTCACATACAGGAAAATTACCACCGTGATATTTTTGGTACAACGTGAAATCTATAATTTTTGATAACGTGAACTCAATGAGTTAGGTATAATTTATTTCAACGAATGATGGGACTTACCCTACATGCCATCAATTCAGATTTAGGTTGTTGCGGCGGCCGCATTTAGATGGGGGCGAAATGCTATAGGCCCGTGTGCTTACATTTAGGAGCACGTTACAAAACCCCCGGTGGTTGAAATTTCACATTGTCTTTTTTTGAGAACAGCAGACAGGTATCTGGGACAGCGCGCGGAAAGATTGAAGGCACGGCGTCTCGTAACAACACTGGCCGTTTCGGTTTGTCAAGGAGAACTTCGCCACCAAGTTCGCCATAATAGCGCCGCCCGTCTATGTCACTGTACGAGAAGTGCTTCTCGCAAACGTAGTCACGAGGCGTCAGCTGTCGGTCTTTTCTTGGTATGGCGCGAGCCCACGCTTCCAACCTCACAGGGTCACTAGGAGCTTCGATAGTAATTACCTTCTCCTCGCAGGACGCGTACCCACTGCTGCAGTTCGGCACGACACATTTCCGCCCCATCCTGAAGAAGCACTGGTCGAAATCTGCAAAGCACTCTCCTTTGTCGCGGCGTGAAAAGCGCGCGCAAACATCGAGGAGTGGGCGCCACCGGCGCAACGCGCGGAAGCGACTGAGAGCGCCAAAGAGAAAGAAACCAGTAAATCGCGAAGGGAACTTTCTCTCCCAAGGCCACCTACGCATGCGCGCGCACAAAATGCGAGCGAGGAGCGAGGGGCGCGTGCATGCGGCGATAGACGTCGTCTGCTCAGGGGCCACTACTAGCAGTTCGTTTCAAGCGCTGTACGGCCTATAATTCTGGCAGTATCGATTAGGAACTGCAACTAAAATATCTGTCATATCTACCGATTGATGTTACAGACAGAAATCTTAGAAATTTGACAATGTACGAGGTGCTATCACGATTTTTATGCGTCGCGTCCATAGAAGACCGTGTAAAAGATGGCAACAGGCCGAAAGCGTCATCTGTCGTGATTCGGCGTAACCGCATTCCGCCGTGACGCTATCGCGCCGCCCTCGCGCGCTGCCGCGGCCGAGAGATTCTCCTCCTCAAATACTTCTTTCTCCCAGTGTTGGCGGTAACGCGTTACAAGTAACGGCGTTACCGGTAACGCGTTACTTTTTTCAGTAACTTAGTAACGTACTCGTTACTATTTCGGAACTGTAACGGGTAACGTACTTTCGTTACCATTTTTCGGTAACGTGAGGTGTCACGTTACTCGTTACTTTTCATTCCAATTATCCTCGCAGTCTTACACACAATTCATTCGTCTTGTAGGAGCGCCTTCCTTTGAGCTCGCCCCGACGTTATTTTGTTGCTGCTGCGGACTGCTGTCGGCCCGCCAAGCGTTGACAAAACGACCCCGCACGGGGTCCTTTTTTGCGCAGGGGAAATTGTAATGGGGAGCAAATTCCCGAAATGTATTAATTAGATCTGCTTTAGCTTCGGCTACCTTGCTATGGAGGTTCAAGTTGTCGTTGAATGTCGATGAAGCGAAGCGTTATGCGGTGCTCGTAACCGTCAAAAGCGAACTGTCGAGATCTGCTCGGCTTGAGGACATCGACTTCCAGCACAAAGAAGGATGACCGAGATCCAGCACAAAGAAGGATGACTTCTTCGGAAATGCCTTTTGAACCTAATCGCCAACTGAAGATGAGCGGCTGTCTCGGTACCTTTGATGACGCATGGCATCGTCAAGGAAAGCTTTCCGCGCGCTCACCAGCTCTTCCTTAAAGTGAATACAGGAGTACCATATAGTGCGTCCGTCGAGCTCCTATTTAGCGAGGTGCGGACGTATTAGCTAATAAACGAGTCAAGCTGTCCGATTAAAGCTTTGAAACGCAGCTGTTGCGTATATTCAGCAGTTTGTAGTTACATCAGGAAACTGTTCCTGCAATACTCTAGCACTGTTCATAAGCTTCGTATTCAAAATTAGTTTTGCTTCTTGTTATTTGCAACTGCGCCTTTGTTTCTGGTTATTGAAATCCTGAGCAAGCGACGCTGACCTTGAACACTTTCACATACGCAGTCGCAATATTTGAGGCAATTATACAGGTCATATTGGAAAAAAAAGAACTTGTTTATGTGCGCAAATACTTTTCCCCAGATTTATGCCATTTAAGCATTCTTTTATTGCTACAAAATCTGCGCATTTATTTTGGTAGTAGAAGCACGCCGTCATAATTACTGCAGGCTTGTTCAGTGGTGTTTTCATTGCGGAGAGCGTTGGTGATGAAATCGATCACTTTGTGTTTAATGACCCATTCCGAAAAATAGCTTCCCCATGTGCCACGCAGTTAGAAGCCATCACACGTAATTATACAGGTAACTTTAGGCCACTATAATACTGCGAAGTTACGGCAGATTTGTGCAAATTGTTCTTGTTTAATCAGTATTTCGGGTAAAATTTTTGCTTGGGCGACAACTTTAATGTTACATGTGAATAGGAGTTTTATAAAGTTGCTATTGTAGGTTACTGAGTTGAAAAAGCACTGATTAATATTTCTGACTATGGTGTAACGGCAGAAGTAACGTCCGTTACTTTTTCTCGGTAACGGTAACGCGTTAACTTTTTTTATGGGTAACGCAGGGCGGTAACGCGTTCCTTTTTCTTTAGCGTAACGAGTAACGTATTTAGTTACTTTTTTTCGGTAACGCATACAACACTGCTTTCTCCGTGGGTCAGGCGTAGGAAAGAAGCGCGGGAATTGTTTTCCGAAATGAAGGGTCTGCGCGGCGCTGTAATATTCAGAAAAACGTGATCGCCGCGGTCTACTGTACGAATTAGCGAGCTTGTTTGGGGGGTGTAAAAAAAAAAGTCGCAGCCTGTTTACGGGCCATTTAAAATACTTATATAGGCGGCGCATCCAGAATTGGGACGCTGCACAGCAGCAGTGGAGTGAATTCACAGCAGTGGCCATGTCACAGCAATGATAAACTGTTGAGGGCTTCGCCGACACGCTTTCGTTAGAGAGCACATCATGGTCTGGCTTCATGGTGCACTGCAGTATTGACCTGGCGCCGTTCACTCCATCCGTCCACTTGGACAAACCTTTGCCGATGTAGCGCGCTCTTTCGTTGTGCTCTACTATCATCTCTCTTTTCATCATCTAACCTCCGTGCCCGGCAGCACATTTGCTTTCTTTCTCTCCCGCTATCTCTTGCATAAGCTATATTCTTCTGTGCGTTTCATTTCTTGCGCACAAAATGATTTCGTTGAATTTGTGCGACAGTGCGTCAGCACTATTCATGAATACGCTGCATACGGGTGCCTTATAAAGGTTCGTTGCGATACAAAGGTTGTATACTAGTGACGTCACAACTTAGTCTTTGTTCCAAGCATGCTTACACAAAGACAAGGACTGCACATAGTCATTAGCACCGAGTTAACTTAACTGGCCCGTCTACTGCGTGACTTTGGCAACATAATACGCAGTGGACGACTTTTTGCTCGGCAAGATTTCTTTTCCATGGGGCTTTTATTCCGTCTTATGATGCTCACTTCTGCTCTGTTTATTCATTTCGCTTTGCAGTGCCAACCCCACTACTGGTACATCAGCGCTGACCTCCAGATATTCCCTGTTGTGCTTGCGACATCTATACTGATGGGCAGGTGGGTCCAATCTCTGTACTAACGCAATGCCAGGGAGCGGGCAAGAATCTCAAGCTTCGGTATTTTAAATATACGAAAGGCCCTTCCCGTAGGTTATCCACCGGCCCTTCATGGGCGCTGAATGATCAGCACATCACATTAACTGTCGTACTATAGTAACGGGGTTTAACTCTAAGAGCACCCCTGGTCTTGAGAGATGCCTCAGGCGAAGGCTCCGCATTGTCCTGATCACTGAATTCACTTACACGCAGTGCTCTGTTCACGACTGCTCCGTGTGAACGTCTAAATGCTGTGCTAGGAGTGCAAATCCAATCAACAATAATGTCGTCTGATCAAGTACTGCTTAAACATTATATGGTCATATTAACTTAGCTATAGTGCGTTGATTATAGGAAGAGAAAATAAAGATAAAAAATACACGGTATCTTTAATTTTGTGCCGTAAACAGGACGGCACTCTCCTATCTGACTCGGTTTTTCTCCAACTTTTTTACTTGTTGCCTTTGAAAGTGTTTTTTTGTGTTTCGTATTCAGGCTACATTGACTAATTAAAAATACCCCAACTTTCCATAGTAACCCTTTCGCTCCTTTAGAACATAATGTTGTTCATCTTTACCGATGAGGACCTGAGTGGCCTATAAAACTGTCACGACGAACTTTTATAGGACTTGAAGGCAGCGTCGCCGCCCGGCTAAGAGTGGTGTGCTTGGTAGGGTGATTTTGAAAAGATCTGAAGCCACATTTTCCTTCAGTATCCCTTTAACAATGGGCCTATGCTGCAGCAAATGGGAGAATTCTTTGTTACTCATATACTCAACTGCAGCGTCTTCCATGTGCGGTTCTTTTAAATGCGAAGCATTTCGTAGCGAACTTTTGCGACTTTGAGCGTATCTATCTATCTATCTATCTATCTATCTATCTATCTATCTATCTATCTATCTATCTATCTATCTATCTATCTATCTATCTATCTATCTATCTATCTATCTATCTATCTATCTATCTATCTATCTATCTATCTATCTATCTAGCCGCCTACGACTTTATGCTCTCCTGGCCGTTTCGTTAATCGCATGTATACCAAAATTCGTGTGGTATAACATGACCTTGTTACAAAGATAAATGGCAGGTCATAGGATGAAAATCGTGACATGCATATTATGAACAGCATGATTTAAATTCCATGGCCTTAGGGCTCTTGCGGCCGTTCCGTTACTTTAATATATACCAAAATTGGTATGGCGTGACAAGAGTTCATGAAGAACATAATGACAGGTCCTAACATGCACATCATGACACGCATGACATGCGCAGCATGATTTACATGACATGGTCTCGGGGCGCTCGCGGCCGTTTCAATGAATGGAGATATACGAAAACTGGTATGATGAGATATTTCTCTATGAAGAACATAACTGACACGTGGTAACGTGAAAATCATGACATGCATGTCATTTCATGTACGACATGGTTTACATGCCACGCTCATGGCGCACTAGCGGCCGTTTCGCTAAATTCATATACACCAAAAGTTGCATTGTGCGATGTGACTGTATGAAGAACATGAATAACAGGTATTAACATGAAAACCATAACATGCATGTCATGATTTACATGCCATGCTCATGGTGCAGTCACGGCCGTTTTGCTTGCTTGATATACACCAAAATTGGTTTAGAATAACAGAGAGCTGAGCTAGTTGGTAAGTATTCATTCTAAAAAGGCAGGGCGTGCAAACACGGACACAAGAAAGAAGTCAGGACACCACAAACGCCGACTAACAACTGAAGAGACGCACAACGGCTGAAAAGAAAGAATGCACGAAAACTTACCTGACACGACTGTATGACGAACGTAATGAGAGGTAGTATTAATGAGAACTAACAGACAATAACGCCAAGGAAAGTATAGGGGGTGTTATCTGTAGTATTTAGAATATAAATATGAAGAAAGTAAAGTGGACGAAAAGATGACTTGCCGCCGGCAGGGACCGAACCTGCGACCTTCGAATAACGAGTCCGATGCTCTACCACTGAGCTACGGCGGCGGTCGTCCTCCCGTCCACTTTCTGGGGTATATATGTTGATTTAAACCAAGGAGTGTTAGTCAGCGCCAATCGCGGCGAGTGTGGAACACTCTTTTTTTGCCTGTTGGCGTCACGTAGCACATGATCTTTTTACGAGCTGGCAGCTGACCAATAATCCCTCGCATACTACCTTAAGGCATTAAGTCTGCCAGGACGAGACCCTCGCTATGAATGAAGGAAAGCAGATGATTTTTAAGGGCTCGTTAAGGTGGTAACATGAAAAGCATGACGTGCAAGTCATGTAAGTACGACATGATTTACATGCCACGCTCATGGTGCGCTCGCGGCCATTTCGCTAGACTGATAGACACCAAAACTGGTATTGCGCGATGTGACTGTATGAAGAGCATGAATAAAAGTTGGTAACATGAAAACCATAACATGCATGTCACGATTTACATGCCACGCTCATGATGCATTCGCGGCCGCTTCGCTGGCCTCATATACACCAAAATTGGTATTGCGTGACGCGACTGTATGACGAACGTAAATGAGAGGTGGTAACATAAAACATATGTCATGCATGACATGTACGACAAGATTTACATGCCACGCTCATGGTGCACTCGGGGCCGTTTCACTAGATTGGTATACACCAGAATTGGTATTGCGCGACGTGACCGTATGACGAACGTAAATGAGAGGTGGTAACATGAAAGTCATGTCATGCAAGTCATGTACAACATCATTTACATGCCACGCTCTGATGCATTCGCGGCCGTTTCTCTAGCTTGATATACACCAAAATTGGTATTTTGCGACGCGACTGTATGACGAACATAAGTGACAGGTGGTAACATGAAAACCATGATATGCATGTCATGTGTGGCGTGATTTACATGCCACTTGATGGTGCACTCGCGGCCATTTCGCTCGTTCGATATACACCAAAGTTGGTATTGCTCGATGTGACTGTATGACAAACATAAATGACAGGCCTTAACATGCGAATCATGTTATGCATTTCATGTACGGTATGATTTACATGACACTGTCATGGTGCGCTTGCGGCCGTTTTGTTAACTGGATATATACCAAAATTGGTATGGCATGACACGAGTGCGTGATGAACATAAATGACAGGCCATGCATTCTATATACCAGAATATACGTTTCATTGGCATGGTATATACCATATTGTGCATGCATGCGTGCATGGCAAACATGCGATATATGGTGAACTAGATGCCATGGCATGAATGATTTCATCTGCCTCAAAGACAAACAAGGCGATGTATGCAGCTCTTTGCTGGCTGCTTCGCATTACATCGATTCCCACAGTGCGTGGGATCTGCCGGATTTTGTCAGTAACTGATGTTGCTGTAGAACTTGCTGTGCGGTGCTGTAGCACTTCCTTACCAAAAATGGCCGACGGCCGACAGTTTAGTAAAACAAGATTGCAGAGAGATCTCGCATAAACATTGTGCGCAAATATGACCTACCCAGAGATGAAAAGCTGTGTAACACTTGAAGGCCAAAGCGTGCTTCACATATGGTAATGCATTACAGTGGAGGACGAGAGTTCTAGTAAGACACACTGAGCCGCAGTGTGAGAAACGCGCGCAAGGGGCAATCACACGGTCACCCAGGAAATTGCGCTTTTCAGCGAAAATACAAGGGTCTATCGGGCCTACATCAAAGATGGACCTTAAGAGGATATTTCAATGCAAATTAAGCCCTAGATGTCTCCGGCTATAAAGCCCCCAAACCTCTGGCGACCGCCATTTTCCCAAGGCGTGTGTGACGTCATGTGCCGCACGGAGGGAATCCTTCGTCTTCTTTTAAAGATTCTGCCGTTGCAAATTGTTCAATTTCATTGCCAAACTGAATAAATGTGAAATAGCTCGATTGCATGCACAGCTGAGCACAGAAGAAAATAGTTCGCCGGAGTGCTTGCAAGCCAAGCAGCTTGGTACGTCACGGCTCGCGAGTGCGCCAGTGTTTCCCCACTCTCGCGTGTTTGCGCTAAAATTTGGCCAGCTTGTCTGAGAAGTCACATAGGTCCCTTTAAACGAGTGCTTCCTCCGACCCACCTTTGCCAGAAACCAGGTAAACTGATGTCATTGTATGAAAGCATGCAATGACGTCACAAATTTTTAATATGTGTTACGTATGATGACGTCATGAGCGGCGTAGGTCACGTGGGTTTTCGTACATTCGTCTGCCGTGCTTTGCTCAAGGGGTTAAATAATATCTGTGGTTTAACGTTCCAAAACCACGATATGGTTATGAGGAACGTCGTAGTGAAGGGCTTCGGAAACTGCGACCACCTGGGGTTTCTTTAACATGCACCTGAATCTAAGTACACAGGCCTCAAACGTTTTCGCATCCATCGAAAATGCAGCCGCCGCGGCCGGGATTCGATCCTGGGACCTTCGGGTCAGCAGTTGAGCGCCATAACCACTAGAGCACCGTGGCGGAGATTTAAAGCCTTAACATTCTGTTTGTTTCTCTGTATATGTCATTTTCGCGCTTTTGGTATAATCAATGCACTACAGCAACTCCAACAATGAACTTTTGGTGAATTTGTTTCAACATGTGCGCAACGTAGTCGGCAACGTTGGTGCAGGGTTTTAAATGCGAAGCATTTCTTAGCGAACCCAAGGCACATTGAGAGTTTTTATCTACTTTATCTTATTATCTATTTCTAATCTTAGTTTTTATCTATTTTTACCTTAGACGTTTGCTCTGTCCAGCACTTCGTGCTGAATGCCCTTGCATACAGAGGAAGCCTACAGGAGGCTTTTTAAAGCATCAGAATTTGGATGCACCACCCCTTAAAGCGGTAGTGCCACCAAATTTTTTACTTGGGCGTTCTTTGTTGAAGACGTTTCTTATTGCTCTAGGAAGCATGATACACGCTCCAAGATTCTTGTATTCTCGCTAAATAATTTGATATTGCCACACTTATATGAACGCTTTCGGTTGCGGCTTCTGGGCGCCGAGTTGGACAGTGGGCCCGCAACACGTGGGCCCGCAAAGCGGTGACGCACGCAGTGTTCCATCATCGGCTCTCTTTCGCACACGCACGCGAGCAACCATCCGGTTGCTTTCAAAACTTGCTAAAAGTTGCTAATAGAGAATATGAGTTTTGTACGGAATTCCGGTATTGCGGAATCGCGGAATTCCGGTATTGCGGAACCCTTTGCGGAGTACTGGGTTACCGGACGACGGTAACGACATCTTGTGACCCTTCGTGCAACCACAATTATAGGCGCGCTTGTTTCTTTTCGCTGAGTGACCGTGACGAAAACAATTTATAAAAGGCAACGTATTTCAAGCTACGCCGCTGCCGAGAGTTTACACCAGCAGAGAAGTAGAATATATTAGGTGTCTGCAACAGCAATTTTGTGCTTGTCTGGTTGACCTTTGCGCCGCCAGGTGGCCCCACCTATCTGGCTTTTCAAGTTTACGGCTACGGCACGGGCACCCGTTACGCTAAAGCAAAGAAGAGCAAGTTTGGCTGATTCGGCAACACGCTGAGCAAAAATGAGTGTAGGTTCGTAGCCGATGCACTCTTTCTTGCCTGGTGCAGAGGAGCTGTGGGTCACTGCTCGCTGGACGTCATTCTAATATGGTCTGACGTCACTAAAACATTCCATACACTTCCTACACAGTTCCGTCAGTGTCAGTCGCGCTAGCGATGGGTCTCGATCGCGAGAATGAGCATTAGGAACACTTTGAAAGCGAATGCAAATATATTCTAAACGTTTGCTATGTGCAGTACTTCGTGCTGACTGTCCTTGCATACAGAGGAAGCTACAGAAGGCTTTTCAAAGCCTCAAAATTTGGTGTCACCACCCCTTTAAGCAAAAAGCGTTCGAAATACCTTAAAAGTAGAAATACGGGATAATTGAGTTGTTGAATTTGCTCCGTATTGTTATTGGCACAGTAGAATTCATTTCAAATACAACTCCACGTTGTATTTAGGCAAGCATCACGCGAGTTGAACAAAAATAAAATTGCAGTTTATTCTAATTCAGGACGTTATAGACGACAGCGCAAGAATCAGGCCTTCTTAAGCTCTCATATGGAGCCAGAAACATCTCATTTGTGTTTTCGTGCATTGACTTGACGCATTCAATAATAATATCTCATGGTTGCCGGAAGTCTTCTCTTACCGGACCCACGAGCTCTGTGAAGTGCTTGTTTTGCCTTGCGAGTTAACATGTGGCGTTATCGTAGGAACCTCCGGCTGGGTGTCATCATCTCCGCCAGCATCCTAGTTGTAAGCGTTGGGGTGGTTGGTGCTCTCACGTATGTCAACGGCTACCCGCCTGCCATCCTTCTTCTCGGCAAGGACGTCCTGTGAGTAGACGGGCAGTCCGTGTTGACAAGCGAGTAATTGATATACGCATTTTTCGCGCGTCGCTCGCCTTTGTTTGGCTGAGATCCTTGTTCAACGGCGAAATGTTGCGTAGCTTCTCAAGGGCGGCATTGCAGTGCAACGTGTGCATGTTTCCTGCACTGCACTTTTAATCCACCTGCAAATCGCGTGCGTGCTTTTTTAGTTTGTTTGTTTGTGCTACTTATCTTTTTAATTGCTTTGTGGCAGATTGAGCTGTATTGCTTCATTAGGCGGACTTAAGCGATAAATAAACGTTTATGACGGGCCAATATTAAAATTTTACCATTTCTGTTTTTTTAGTAATTAGTTTAAGTCAGATATGGTAATTTTCGAATTGCAACCGGGAGTTCACAGGACTGAATCTTTGTGAAACGAATGTAATCAGCCGCCAGTTTAGGTATGAAATTTGAAATGAGATGATGTGGGTTGTTTGACGCAGAAAGGGAATTTCGAAGGCTCGTTTTTCTTTGTTAGACACATCATTAATGAGAACTGACAGACATTCAAGCCAAGGAAGGTGTGGGGGATGTTATTTGTAGTAATTGGGATATAAATGAGAAGAACTTAAAATGGACGAAGAGATAACTTGCCGCCGGCAGGGACCGAACCTCTTCGGGCCTTCCGATATTATGCCAGGGATTATTCGTCAACTGCGAGCTCGTAAAGAAGAAAGGTGGTCCACACTCGCCGTTGTGGCTACGGGCGGCGCTGATTAACACTGCTGGGTTTCAATGCGCATATATGATACCGAGAATGTGGACGGGTGGGTTACTGCTGCCGTAGCTCAGTTGGTAGGGCATCGGACGTCTTATTCGATGGTTGCAGGTTCGGTCCCTACCGGCGGCAAGTTATCTTTTCGGCCACTTTAATTTCTTCACAGTTATGTCGCAATTATTACGCATAACATCCCCTGTACTTTCTTGGACTGTTAGTTCTCATTATATTTTTCGTGATATTATCTCGCATATTCGTGTTCCTGACATTTAATTACTTTGGCGCATCAATATGTTCTGTAATGTCGTTTTGCGCACATGAGGCAACCGGCTACAATTTGTTTTGCACGTACAGCGCAGAAGCAAAATCGTATATCTTGGAACACGGTCCTTCGTCTTTCGGGACTGTACTTACTTCGATTTAGACACAGTGTGGCCTAATACCTTTGGGTGTGCTGGTATCTGTGAATGACGTTACAGCTATTCGAAGGAGCTGCTGTCCGAGATCTACTTCCGACCCTACGTCCACATCGGTCCGTACATAATGGGCTCCCTGGTGGCCTGCCTGTACCTCCATCGCCGGCATGTTCGCATCCCACCCGTAAGTGCAACCATTGTGCTTCCAGTTTTGGTAGCCGTTAAAAGGCAACAAGCGCTACTGCAAGGACGTCGTGCGTGTCCATGCACCACGGGAATACTATCAAGGAATGGTCAAGTTGCCCTGGTTTTTATGGGGCAACTTTTCCTTCTTCATTTCAAGGCCACCGCTAGCATACAGTGTATCCGTAATAAAGGCCAGTTGAACCCATTTAGACGCGAATTGGCAGAGAAGCAGAGCATGGAGCTTTGACCACGGGGACAAATGTCCAACTTATGTGTGCTCATGACGCCATTCACACGAACATTGAACGCATTAGTGTGCGGTTGCGCTGACGTTGGACTTAATTGAAAGCAGCATAGTGTGCATGAGTGCGAAAACAAAATAAGTAATAGGAACTAGCACTATGAGAACACTACTTTTTGTTTCCTGTTCCAAGTATTTTGCCAACGAACGTGCGATGCTCACTGACCAGTGACCACAAGCACGAACGCCAAGATTAGTTGTAAGACAAAAGACAGCTCTAGAGGAACAAACGATGCGGATAAATTTCTTCAAGCTAACAGGAAACACTACAGCAAACCGCCAGCGAGAGATTCCCCATAGAAGATCGTGGGGCGAAGTTAGCGAGTGATATCTACTACAGATTTGGATGGCCCCCAGGAGTGCGTTACAGTTCCCTGGTTTTTTATGTAATGGGCTGTGGCCTGGAGCAATGTGGTCCTGTAAGCCAGCACTGTAATCTTTCGATTAAGACTTTATCCCGCTACTACTTTTGATAGATATTAATGCCACCTGTACCTGCCCGTGAAAATAGGATGCTCTGACCCGTTACTATCTTCGCGACAGAGCGTCACCTGTACACAATGCAAATGAGAGGCTCGGAATAGCAGTACACAGAAAGAGTGCGAAGAAACGCGAAGCACTTGAGTTGAAATCAAGTTTACCACTGCATTACGCTGAACGAGCGTCCGTGTGATTGTAGAAGATGACGCATAGCTTATTCCTGATTGAATATTCCGTCATTCTCATGGTGTTATCTTCACAAGGAGTAAGGAAGTAGTTTGCCATTGCTGCCGTCATCGCGGTGCCACCGCTGCCGCTGACGCACCGTCTTCGGATATGTGTCCGCCAGTTCGACCGATATTACATTGACCTGGGTGCTAGTAGTAACCACACCGCCCCCTACAGTCAAGATATTCCATTTATTCTAGCTTGTCTCCAGGGTCTGTCGAACAAGGGTGGCGCCCGTACCAGTAGTAGTACTGCAATTCACCTAGCTTCGAGGAGCAACACTCAATCCCTTCCATTACTTTGTGATAGAAATATCGGTAACCTGGTGGTAAGCATTTATGCTGACAGCCAGTCATAAATTCTGGCTGCAAACAAGAGAGTTGCGCTCCTATCCTACACAGTTCCTGGAGGTGCTCGGCTGGCTAGCATGCGTTGCGGCTGGCGCCTACGTCAACTTGGTGACGGTGGCCTGGGAGGACGGCCGCTATCCGAGTCCACTCTGGTCGAGCGCTTATGCCGCTCTCCACCGCGTGGTGTGGGCAGGCTGCCTCGGCTGGGTTGTCTACGCGTGCGCCATTGGTAGGGGAGGTGAGCGCTCTGGTTTCCGCACACTGCTCCTCTTCATCACCTTTATCTGTCCAAGTGTTTCATAACTTGTTATCTAGACGAATTGCATTCAAGTGGCATTTCTTCGCTGCTGTGATAACGTATGTGTCATTCCACGCCAAACGTCTCAGCCATTTTGGCGACCATTTCAAATGTATTCGATCATGCTGATTTCTTGCATTGATAAGGTGAGCTGCTAGAATATTCCGGAGTGCAAACAGCGTGATTTTTTCACACGGGGACAAAAGCAAACGGCTCGGACAAGCGCTGACTTTCAACTGAAATTATATGGCACACGAAAGGTTACGGGAAATTTTATAAAAAAAACATAAAAGCGTGACATGATTTCTTGGCATAATCACATGTGCTCCTCTGGAAATGACGATTCTTTTCACGACAGACAGACAGATGCCTTGCTGATGCAGGATGAGCCTTCGTGCGCTATCTGGGCGGCTTCAATCATTTCGCGAGTGCGTTGGTTTTGATGTCTAACGATGATCTTGGTTTCTTCGAACAAGGGGATGCATCCACAGGAATGGCAGTGAAGAGCTAGAAAACCTTCTTTAGCATTGCGTACATTATTGTTATGCTCACGAAGACGGTCATGTAGACACCTGCCCGCCTGACCTGCATATCATCTCCTGCTTGAAAGTGGGATTCGATATACGACATTGCAGGTGCATTCCACGTACTGTTTGCGAGGCCTGACGGTGCACTTGCCTTTTCTTTTCTTGATGGGGCAGGTGACACGTGAACGAATGATAGTTTACGTGGTGCTGAAAAAAACCACTTGAACACCACAGTGTGACCCTATTTTCTTATGTCGTGCGAAATTTTATGCATGTATGGAATGACGGAAACCCTGTTTCGCCGACCAGCTTCCATTTCTAGCTGCTGGACATTTTCCCTGCGGTTTTTCTTCTTCTTTCTGTGGATCGTTTCCGCTACTGACGTGAGCAGCTTTTCCTGCTGCTTCGAGTCGACGTACCTGAGCATTCGGCGACACCATGGCTTGAAGAGTTTTCCATGTCATTGGAAAAACATGTCTGGACAATGCTTCTCTTCACTAACTTTGTGCGTGATGATGTACGTACAATGCAACAATGGTTTTTGTGCTCGCGGCTCGTACATTTAGCATTCCAAAAGGTCAGCCGTAGATCTAAGAAGCGAATGGTGTTGTCCCGCAGGATTTCGTGTGTGATAGACAGTAGCTATAGACATTCTTCAAACAGTGTGATCATTTTCCTGCTCTCAGGTTGGAAGTTAGCAGCGTTGCACTGCAAAATCACGAGATAGTCATCGACAAACCGGAAAGTTTTGAGAACACTGCTACTACGAAGGTGCTCGCTGAGAGCCCTGTCTAGCTTTGCTAGGAACAGGTCACCCAAAAGTGGGGTAACACATGAACCTATAGAAGCACCATTTCTTTGACGACAAATTTTATTCCATTCCACATAGGTGGATTTGAGGTATAGAGAAAGAAAGCTCCAGCACTTATACATGACGTGTTCTGAAATGCCATGGGGCCAAACTCATCGATGCCTTCTTCGATGCAGGAAATTAGTTCAACAGTAGGCAGATAATTGACCTTTGACACCCATTGAAAAATGGGTGAGCGACTCATGAGGGTTGATGAAGTTTATGACTTCTTGGGAATTTCGGATAAGGAAGACATCATCAATCATTTATAGCTTCAATTTTTATTGAATGAAGCTTGCTAGTGCTTTTTGCCGTGTTTGCCTTTCTGAATTTATTATGCGGAAGGGTGACTGCTCTTTGTGAGTTTTGCATGAAAAAAGCATATCAAGGGCCAAATTACCGCATTTTCTTATTGTTTGCGCCAGTTCATTCAATGCAAGTTGATATCTGAGTTCCTTGGCTTTTGCCTTTACATTCGTCAGAGATACATCAGGATTGAACACAGAGGCAGTCCGCGCAATGCGCTTTTCTAATGCATACATCCTTTTTGTAGCACAGCAGAAACCTCCCTCTTTATCTGCTAGCACAATTAATTCTGTAGCAGAAAGGTGGAAACTTTCTTAAGAGGCAAGTTGTTGCTGGCAGGCTTACCAGGGAGCAGAACCTCAATGCCTCAATGGTCCGACGGGTCTCAAGCGTTGAACCGACGAATGAGTGCGACAGGTGCGTTTCCAAAGGCGTTTCAATGCTAAAGTTTGTTTACATATTAAGGGAAGCCGTTTGTGTAAGGTGTTCGAAGCTCACTAGTATTACTGCAATTTTTCTGCCATATGCACCTCCAGAAATTGCAGCAAAACGTTCTATGTTTCCATTTTCCCTTGTAATGTTGCGCTATGTATGAATATCTGAGAAATAAATACTTAATCGACGGAGGGTATATTTTAGGCAAAAAATAATGACCGACCACTGCAGTTTCTCGATTTTACAAAAAAATCACACGTTTGAGAACATCTTCATTTTGGTACACATTGAGACGCGATTTACACCATCTGGTAATCCGACGAAAAATCATCTTTATACCTTAACCGAAAGCGAATAAAGAGGTCTTCGTACATACCAGGTTTCATCATTACATTTTTTGTTTTAGGGAAGAAAATAAGTTTTGAATTTCCCCATTGACTGATATCTTACCATTTGGTCATACGGCATCTTCTTTGAAGTTTTCCAGTGCCGTCAATGGGGAATTTACTTGTTACGTAAAAATAACAATTAATTTGCTTTCGATTGAGGTATCAAGCTGATTTTTCATTGGAGCACCACATGGTGTAAACTGCGTCTCAATGTGAACCAAAATTAAGATTTTCTCAAATTCGTAATTTTCTCATAAAATTGAGAAACTGCAGTGGTCTGGAGTTATTTTTAACGCTAAATATACCTCCCGTGTAGTAATCATTCATTCCTCAGATATTCATACATAGCGCAATATTACAAGGGAAAAATCCAAACCTAGAGCATTTTGCCGAAATTTCTGGAGGGGTGTATGTAAGAAAAATTTCAGCATTATTAGTGAGCTTTGAAAGCCTTATACCAGCCTTAATATGTAAACCAATTAAATTTAGTATTGAAAAGAGCAATGATACTTTTAGAATAAATTTTATGACGAATAACACTTAGACGACATTCTGCGAAATTCAGAAGTTTTGCATGTGACCAAAAATTTTTTCTCTCCGAATTATTTTAGCAATTCCAATTCACTCTTTTCAATGCAATACATCAGGACGGTTTTTTTTTGTGTACGTTTGAGATTGTCGCCAAAACGGGTCCGTGGAATGAGCCCTATTCTACAGTGCAGAAAGGTAATAGACTGCCTTGGCTAGCAGCAGTTTTATCGTGGTATTGTACAGGGTGTTTTTTTAGACGATGCAGATTTTTATAAAAATCCAATGACAGTGAGGCTCCTGTCGTTTTCGCACATCAACTCCACGTCAAGGGAGAAATACTTTGCCGCAGCTGAAATGACACTGTTGCGAATAATTAACAAAACTCGTTAATTAGCTTTTTAATTACCAGGGCAGTTGTTTATATTACAAGGTTGTAGTGCGTGCCGATTTATGGCATGCCTATTTTTTAGAAATCACAAAAGTTCCACGTAGTTCGAGATATTCGTCATCGAGTTTCAATGGCGCGCACGAAGCGCGACCGTTCTGCTACGTCAGACCGAAGTTACCCCTGACAAGGAAGTGACGAAAATTTGAATGAAGGCACGCGGCGGCCGCATCTTTTCTTGAAAAACTGCAAGTCATCTCTTTTGAGCCAGCTCATCGCCTTACTTTTGTGTGTAATGTTGGTGCTTATCTGTTTCTTTGGAATTGTGCGCAAGAAAACCGATTTCTTTGTCTGGGGAAATAAAACTCAAGGGCAGCTGTATACTGCGGCGCGCCTTCTTGCGGACAGGTGAAATAGTTTTTGGCGCCTCTTTATAGTTTAAGAAAGAAACAGACAAGCACTAGACATCGCATGCAAACAAGAGGCTGTCTACTTGTGTATTTCAGAATCCTTGCCGATTTTCCCGATCATTATGCTGCTTCGGCACGCTTTCATTCGAATTTCGTGTGTTCCTTGTCACGTGTAGTTTTGGTGTGTTCCGGTAGAGTTCCGGGCGCGATCAGTTTCGATTTCGCCATAGAGTTTCTTGCAATTACCTAGAGAGAAAACTGGCGCTGTGAGCTGTTGTACGCATGGGAATGCTGTTATGTGTCGGATTCAGACTTGATTCGGATTGCATGGCTCACAAAGAACCCGGACGCCTCGAAGACGCGTCTGCCTTCTAAGAAAAAAGCAGATTATGAGTGACTCCGTTTGGGGAGTCTTGACTTGCCACGTATATGAATCTCTTTAAAGAGAACTATTGTGGGTCACACGACTCTCCAAAGGGAGTTGACGGGTCTCTTTAAAGAGATACGTGGCAAGTCAAGACTCCCACGAAAGGAGTCAAACGACTTTATATATATATATATAACCTACCAACGTTCATTTTTCCTGCATACTGCCGGAGAATGGAATGCCCTTCCATCCGATATCGCCCTCATCACCGACATTGCTCAATTCAAAGCTGCCATTGAGGACCATCTTTCATGACATGAAACCTAACCTGACCCGCCAGTTTTTTCGTTCGCCCACCCCTCATGTAATGTCCCATGTGGGACCTTTGAGGTATTATGAATAAATGAATAAATGAATAAATATATATATATATATATATATATATATATATATATATATATATATATATATATAGTGTGGCCTCAATACGTTCCTTGCGTCAGAATAGTTGATTTCGTGCTGAAGGAGTAAGCTATTTCTTTTTTATTATTGCACAGAAACGAGTTTTATTTAGCTTTGAAAGCTTCTTCGTCAATGTACAGCCTCAGCGGAAAAAGATTAGCACAAGTGACCGGCGCCGCAAAATCCCGACACGCGGCGCTGTTGCTCACGAGCACGCCGGTAGCGAGATGGTCAAGCACATTCCATTTTCAAAGCAGGGGTGGCCTGCGGTCCGGCGGAAACACGGTGCAAGAAATACTTAAAGGGGCCCTACCACACAAATTAAGCCTGTCACTTTCAACGCATGTTCTGGTACTGTGGAATGCGCCGACCTTGTTGCGCAAGTGGCATCGCCGAAAACGAAGGCGTTATAATTTTATTTCACCGGATAAACTACCTTGATTTCGGACTATAGCTACAGACATCGGCTATTTTTGTTATGGGAAGTGACGTTTTGTCATGTGGAAGTGACGACAAAGGCCGTGCGTTTTGATTGGCTTGACGCGACATGTAATATTCATATGGTGGTAGCTAGGCCATGTAACTGAGTCGTAAGAAGAATAAAAATCCTTTTTTATGCTTTCTCAGAAACAGATCACTTCTTTTTCTGAATGATATATTTTCAAAACAATGGAGACGAGGATAGGTGCGTTGTGGAACTGGTGGGAATGGTAATCAAACGATGCTCTTCCGGCGTTTTGCTTTTTGCGGCGTCTGGCGATATCGGCCACACCGGCAGCTGCTGAACGCGAAACGCTCAGTTCGGCACAATGCTGTCAACAAAAATACAAATTCTAAACGCTTACCAACCGACGCCTTCCGTGTCATCGGGCGGTAGCGCCTTGTCCGAGCCCTTGGAGCCATCCTCGCGTTGCGCGGGGTTCAGCGACGCACTTTCAATTTATAATGGCATATCCTGACACGGCACTACATGCAGGGCATTGCTACGTCGCAAGATCTCGCGCTCAAGGTTTGTTAGATCATCCAGACTTATTGCGTGCACTACACGACAAACCATGGGACCGTCTGCTAGGCGACACACGTGGTTCCTCGTAACCGTGGTTGCAACGCTGTCAAAAAGAGCGGTGGTAAGGCACTGCGGGAAGGCTACCATGAGGCGAGACTTCTAGTATGCCTATATAAGAGGCGCGTGGTGATTGGAAACGGCCATAGAGTTTCATACAATAAGCTAGAGAGGAAACTGGCGCTGCGATCGTTCAACCACCATGGGAATGATAGGAAGCAAAGGCTTCGGATTGGTTAGCGCTAGCTAGCGAGCTGTCTACGGTTTTTTTTTCTACAGTTTCAGTTTCGTTCTTCGCGAGGCGTGGGTAGTGGGGTGCGTTTCAAAGCACTTAAGCAGCGCCTTTATTGTTCAAAGAGGCTGAATACCGCTAGGTTTCTTGGTTTGCTGCCGCGTTGCAGCTTTACAGGTTGTATTTGACAGTCTTAGCAAAGCGTCGTGCACTCACCGCTGCGCTGTGCCAGTGCAGGAGATTGCGTAGAGTTCTCGTTTTATTGCGATAGCAATAGACCGATCTCACCGCGAGTTGCACTACGCCACCGCTGCCGCAGTGCATGCCGGTACTTAGAGTACTCTGTATCTTCAGCTGTATATAGCTGGTGCATCGGCGAGCTGCATTATCGAGCTTTAGGGGCCGTATTTGGATGAATCGTGATCGTTTGGTTCACGTGCTGCAAGCTGAGATGCTACAACAGCAACCTGAAGCAAAAGGACTAGGATTTTACGTGTTTTCAAAGGATGTGATGCTCCGACAGGAATGTGTGCGACAGTCAACGAAGTCGGACGGAGCGGCAACTACGGTGCACTTTCAACGTATTGTTCACCGTATTTGTGAATTCCGTGTGTATAATGCATGGTAATTTAGCAACAATCTATTGCGTCATAACAAGGTTTCTGCGCTACTGATGTGCCGATCAGCGACAGCGAAACTTCATACAACGTGTGCTCGATTCCCTCGTCGGGGCGATCGCCGCCAGCGGCGACAGGTTGGACACAACGTGTTTTCCGGGCAAAACAGAGATCGCTTAAATATATAGCGACAACTAAACCGACCTCTCATCAAAAGCGACCACGACTGTGAAGTGTCTAGCGTGAACGATACCTGTGATACAAGCCAAACTTTTGTTTACAGCTCGCGCCATGGAGTGCACGGCGAAAATTCGACCGTGCCGGCATCGCAGCCAACTTCGCCGCCGGGATTTCCCTATTCTTTTCAAAATGTGATATTATCGCGAACGCAGCGTAAAGCAGCAACAGCGGTAGCAAAGCTTAGCTTCTTATATAAGCGTAGGCGGCTCTTTACGTACGTATACATACCTTTACACTGCAGCTTCGAAGCAGTATAGGCCTAGCGACGATATCGGCGCCGAGCAATCAGCTGAGGCTGCCGCCGCCGGCCTGAGCGGGCTACTGCTCATCCGCCACATTGTGTGTGTCACCAAAACCTCTTACTGACTCATCCATCCCTTGTGCAGCAGGAAATATTTTGCCGTTCACAAGATTTCCGTGACGTTAAACTTTTGCAAACGGCATGCGGCCAGTCGTCGCCCCGCGGGCGCGCTTCTAACCTGCTTCACGGCGACCGTCTCATATTCATTCACGTTTAAGGCATCACTGTGCTCGAAGTCCTGCGCTGACAACACAATGTACGTACTGTACGTTGAAAGTATTGCTTGAACAAAAAAGAAGCGCAAAAAGCTTTCTTTCGTTTCGTCCCATCTGTTTTTTTTTCCCGTCTTCGTAGTCGCGGAGAGCTCTACGTTTGGGCAAGTTATTTTCCGCACACTGTAACTTGTATCGCTCGCGTGCTCACGTTCACTAAAGATTTTTGCTGTCATGACGACAGGAACATGATTACTCGTTTTTATTTTTTTTTATCTAATACTTATTCAGCGAAGCGACGCGCGCCCATCAACACGACGAGACCGACCTGGTCACATGTAAACGTTGTCTACTGTTCTTTTTTTGTTGGGGTTGTATGTCTTGTGCTTTCCCCGCGATGTCCGCGCTAAAGTCACAGAGTGTACGAAAGTCACTTCGCTCCCTGCAGCGGCCGCGTTTGCGAAAGGAGCGCGCTGTTCAAACAGAAAAAAGCAACAATTATGACAGTTAGTTCGCGCTCGTCCTGTGTGTACCTGTTCATTCGTTTCGCGCGTCCTGCTTTATGTTTGAGCAGTGCGCTTCAAGTGTCGAGCTGTGACACATGATAGTTCGCGCTCGTCCTGTGTGTGTTCTTTTCGTGCGTCCTTGGCGCTTGAGCGACGCGCTGGAAATTTCGAGCTGCTTTCCGTTCTTTTTTGATAAGCGCTACTTGTCAAAGCTCTCTGAAATCGACTGTAAAACGATGGCGAAGCTAAGTAGACGCACCGTCACGCTCCTCCGTCTCGACTTCACAACAAAACGAGAGATGCGTTGGGGGCAGACCACTTGGAAAGACGCATCTGGCATCGCAGCAGATGATACGTTGTTTCTCACTGAATACGGTACTGTTATTTCCATAAATAGATCAAATCAAATCAAAATGAGTTTATTAGGACTTGTATACAAAAAATACTTACATAATATTTGGACCAATAGCCTACGTGGCTAGTAGCTGAAATGTAATGTGTACATTCGAGGGAAACACAAGCGCGTTTGTTTTAAGTGTTGTAAAGAAAATAATTCATTACATTGTGATGCCAAATATGAAACACAATTGAAGAGCACTGCATACCCTGGTGGTTGAATTTTTCATGGTATTAGTTCCATCTCACAATCACGCAAACTTTTTGCAATAAGTTTTACGTACAAAAGAATGAAGCAAGTTTTAATTGGAGATAACTTCACATCGCTTTGTTTTACATTCGGCAAACTAGCTTCGCGAATCCCGAGAACCTAATCTATCCGAAGCAAATCCGAAGCCTGCACATCCCATCATTCCCATGGTGGTTGAAGCGCTGCTCAAGGAGCCCGCGTAGACACTAGCGCCAGATTCCCCTCTAGGTATTATTGTATGAAACTGTATGGAAACGGCCTTTGACGTCAGCGGGAGAGTGAAAAGAGAAAGGGAACGTTTCTTGTCGTCGTCTGCTCGAGTTTTGAAGTATGAAGACTAATAACATCAGTTTTGGTGCACAAATTTTCGTAATTCTTTTTGCGTTCGTCTCGGTATTCATTACTACACGCATTCCAGCGCTAAATAAGACAGTCGCAAAAGCGTTGCAGGGCCCCTTTAAGTGAGCGAACGCCAGGACTACCCGCTGCGCGACTAAGTTCTGCTTTGCAAGCAACCCGAGAGATGGCGCTACCAACTTCGACCCGGCAGGCTGCCTTGACGACCGCGTGCATCGAGGCACTCTACGACCCGTTCAAGCGGACGCAACGTCACCGTGTGCACAGCGGCCGGAGCCTGCGCCTACTGTTGCAGCTCTTCCAGTTAACCAGTGTGCATATAGCGAAAGTGACGAATGCAACGGTGCCTGCAGTATTTAGTACAAAACATAGCACCCTATTATCACGTTCAATCAACTGATACGGTCGCTGAGGCGAAGCACATGCATTTTTCAAACGTTCACTGCCGGGCGATTACATTTCGAAACGAGCGGAACGCAGGAATAATCCGTTTCTTTTGATTTCTCGCGCGCCTAAGGATTCCAAGTAATCAAAATTAATTCAGAAAGTAAATAGAAAACATGGCTGATCCCTCCGTCATAGGAATCGGTAAAACACGAAAGTGAAACGTGTCTTCACAGAAGTACTGCTTATTGTGTAATGATATATGAGAGCTTGTACAATGTCTATTCGTGTTTGGCAGCTATAGCACCGTTTGACGTGGATGCACCCATGTTGACAGCATGTCTCAATCGCGACGACGAACGCCCATGATCATGATTAAACCGTTGTGGTAGCTGACGGTGTGAACATATATTTGGACACAGCGAATCGTGAATCCCGCGTAAGGATGATATCAACAAGCTCATAATGAACACTGGTACCCGGTATGCACTTCTTCAAAGCGTCGTCAATTAAGGAGAGAAACGGCACGGTGTGCGCTTTCTAGTAATGGGTGGCCGACGCCTATGCTCATGCATACATAACACACACTGCGCTTCAGCAACACGTGAGGTAGAGGTTCGTAGCCTGAGCCGCAAATGCGTGCGTCCCGCTCGCCTCTGTCTCACAGGCGCTGCTCTCGCTCCACCAATGCACGACATTTGCCCGTCGAAATCGCGTCCTTTCTGCAACGCATATTGCAGCAGTTTTGTTAGTCGGTGCTCTCGCAATTGAAGCCGTCGGCGGCGGAGAAATCCCGTTGGTGCACGTGGAAGCTGCACTACTCCGATGAGCTGACGCACGCTAACACGAAGCCAAAGGCAAAGAAAGTAACTGCGTCAAGCGTGCCTCGGCGACGCCAGCGCGGCCAGTCTACCTCTCTGGTATCGAGACGCTTTAACCATGACCTCCGATATAGCGTACAATCTCGGAGTAAGCGTTAGTAAGTGTCGATCGTGAAGCATTACTTCTTTTCACCTCTCACAGAGGGCAGCACCACCCCGCTCCGCCCGCCGCGAAAGAGAGAGGTCCCTGGTTCGATCCCGGGTTTCGGCACCAAAATGTTGTGGGAAATCTCCTTTGCAGCCTTTATTAGCGCACTGCGCGATACCGTCCCAACATGGCGTACGTAAGAACAGTTCCAGAACTCCAGCCTCAGACCCACTTCTCCTCTTCTTCGTCTTTCAGTCCGTCCAGCACGCAATTTCTACAAAGAGAATGTGTGAAAGATATAAGGCGCGTTCGCGCCGTGTCTAGCATCTCCCGAGTTGGCTTAGTCGGTAGGGCGTCGGGCGCTTGCCGTCGCGGCCGCAACGTCGTGGGTTCGATTTCCAGCGGGGCATCTTTTTCTTGGTTTTTTTCTTTCTCACCCGTTGGCGTCCATTTTATCAACGTCATATCCGTGACGGATGTACTTGGTGGACCCCGGCATAAAATACTTTAGTGTTAAAATGCCGCAACGGATCTCCAACTTTGAAGTTCTGTGGAAACTTCCAAAGGAGAATTGAACAAACGCATGCCAACGTTGGTTTCACTTTATTAAAGAAGCGTCCCGGTCCCATTGGGTCCTTGTTTTTGAAGAACTTAAGTAAATTTCAGGTAAAACTTTTCTGTAACTGTGAAGAAGCTACGCTATACCTAGCGTACAAGCTTGCGAGGACGGTAGTGGCTGGCGGCGTGAAAAGCGCTTACTTCTTTTTGCAAGATTTGTAGCCGCTCTTGCGAGATGCCACAAAGCACTCGCCTATTCTTCCGCAGCGCAAGAACACTTGACCACTATGACATTTTCAAAAACGAGCTCAAAAACAACGGCAGCAACAAGACAAACAATCACAGCATATCCACGAAGTGATTGATGATGAAGGAGCTTGCTCCAGAGGTTAAATCCGGTAACCCGTGAATCCTCTGTACAGCGGCTCAATCATCATCATCATATAAAGAAGTGACACGAGAGTTGTTGTGGTGCGATTGTGTATACACATTATATACACGATGTTTATAATTTACATATCGATGCACTATATACACAAATTTGCATCTTGATGCAGTATATACATTTTGTTCAAGAGCTCATTTACGGATCACATAAGCTCGGGGGGAGCGTTTTCCTTTTGGTATAACGGCTTATTCTGCTTCGCGGGCTCTCATCTCGAGTACGCTTGTGTTTTCGGCCGCTTCGCTGCGTCCTCGCGGGGCCGTGCCGCCTCCGGGTTCGCTTCTCGACGAGCCCGTTTAGCTTCGGCATCGCGAGGCCGAAGAGAGACGCCAGCGCCGACAGCAAGCACACACTACTACCAGCACCGAGGCGGCGGCAGCAGCGAGGGCTCGCGATGCTGGTGTTCATGACGAGTAGCGGTAGCGAAAAGAGAAAAAGAAAAGAAAAGAGAAAGCAGGCGCGCCAAGAATGAGCGCTATCTAAGGCGCGACCCTCTAGCGGTCTCCTATCAAACTAGATAATTGTTTCTTTTTGTATTTTTTTTATTTTTTTTTTCAAGTGCACGATTCAAGGGCGCCTGCTCCGCCGAGAGCAGTGCGCGCGCCCTTCAATCAACGGAGGGCACAGCTGCGCCTCTTGCGGGAGCAATGAGAACTAGCGTACACAGCAGGAGGGACAAGAGACAGCCCCCCAGCACACAAAGAGCAAGCTCCTAAAAGTGCGTGCACTGCACGGCTAACGTGGACTGTGAAGGCCGAACCCCATATGCACGGAAATGCATTGCACAGCGACGAGCGACGCTATGAGCGACGAAATGGGCCGTTCGCGCGACGAGTCGCGTGGTCTACATCGCGCGATAACTCGGTTTCTCAGACTTGGAAAACATCGCTCACGTGCCGGAGGCGCTTTGCGGAATTTGCCAGCAGCCCGCCACGGTCCTCAGTCCGGCGCTCTATTTCTCGGTACGCGGAAAACGAGAACCCTATCCGCCTCTCCCCAACAAGGCGCTCCCTCCGCGTCGTTCGCTCACTTAAAGTATCCTTGCACCGTGGGCGAAAAGCAGCCCAATCATGCTGTTGGCCCATCCGAAACCGAAAGCTTCGAAGGCCTCCGCCTCCGCTCAAGGGGGTCCGTGAGCCACAATCCGTACGACAAAGAGCCAGCAACGCTAGGAACAAGGACCGCATTAATTCGCGACTCAAAGCAATCTCAAAAAGTCTTGAACGCCGGCACATCACGGCACAAACGCGTACATGAAAAGGTCCAAAGGCCCGCAACGGACAATCCCCGCAGACTGGCGGTTAACCACGGAACATACGACGCGAAACATAAAGGCCGGTACGCAAACGAACTCACACTCAACTGGCAATCGAAGACGAGCCAACGCCTCGCCTTAGCGGACTCCCCAAACCACCGTGGCCCCGCTCTGCAGCACTCACGGAGGAAACGCCCGACGCGTCGCGCAACCATCCTTGCATCCCTTGGACCCTGGCCAAAAAGCCCCCAGGCTCGGCTGTCCTTCCTTCTTTCGGCCAGCGTCCATCTGTCCCCCCCCCCCCCTGTGGCTTTTCCAACGCTACCGCGCGTCACGCGCATGGCAAATGCAGCGTGTGTAATCCTGGCGCCTGCTTCAACGGCTTTCCAGCATGCGTGCCGCTGATAAGGGCGCAAAGTCCCGGCATCTTAAAGAAGCGCTTGTTCATTGCTGATCGGCAGATGTGGCTGTGCACGTGACATTTTCCTATAAGGTTAGGTGACATAAGCGCACGTGACATTTTTTTTTTCTTTGTTTCCCCTGAAATTGCCAGCAACCGTATATCTATCGTGCCCCGAAAATGCTGTTTGTTGGAGTGCTTTCCGCCACCCCTGCTTTGAGGAATGGAATGCGCTTGGCACTCTCGATATCGGCGTGCTCGAAAAAAAAAGTACCGCGTGTCGTAATCTTTCCGCTCCGACCACCGGTCACTTGTGCCAGTCTTTTTCCGAACAGACTGTACAATTTTATTAATAATATCTACGGTTTAATGTCCCAGCACCACCATATTGTCGCGGGTTATAAAACACAGGGGCTTTATTCAGAAAGGCGTACGGCGTGTCGTACTCCAAGATAGCGCTGAAGGCGTGCAGCCGCCAAGAACTTCTTCTTTTTCAGTCCTTTTCGCTGCGCCTCTGGAGCGCACCGGTTGTCTTCCTTGTCGTCGCCAGCGTATAGTCAGACACAAATATGGACGCGGCATTACCCTCCCTCCAGAGCGAGCATCGTCTCGATGCTCACGAAGTAGCAGTCGATGCGCAGTTAGCGAGTGGGCGGTCACATCACTCAGAAAAGTACGGCTTCATGCGTACCACGTGGACTGTCTCAGGCAGATGCTGGCGGCGCTTTGAACAAGAAGAGCCGTCAGCGACGACTTCGTACGTGACGTCGCTAAGGCGGCGCAGAACCTTGTAGGGTCCGAAGTAACGGCGCAGAAGTTTCTCCGAGAGGCCTCGCCGTCGTACAGGGAACCAAACCCAGACTCTTTCCCCGGGCTTAAAGGTGACGAATCGATAGATTGTACCGTTGAGCGTCAAGTGCTTGCTGGCTAGTTATTCTGACGCGGGCAAGCTGTCTTGCTTCCTCGGCGCGCTCAGTGAAATCTGCGGCGTCCGTCTCTGAATCACAGTCATGAGGCAGCATAGCATCAAGCATCGTAGTTACGTCTCTGCCGTGAATTAGTGCAAACGGTGTCATTTTCGTTGTTTCCTGGCGTGCCGTATTATACGCGAATGTGACGTACGGCAAAATCCTGTCCCAATTCTTGTGTTCCACGTCGACGTACATGCAAAGCATGTCGGTGATAGTCTTGTTCAATCGTTCCGTAAGTCCATTTGTTTGGGGGTGATAAGCTGTCGTCTTCCTATGCGCTGTACCACTGAGCGTAAGCACAGTGCGCAACAGTTCGGCTGTAAACGCGGTACCTTTGTCTGTTATCACGACCGCGGGAGCACCATGTCTCAGCACGATGTTCTCAATGAAGAACCGGGCCGCTTCAGCTGCAGTGCCGCTCGGAATCGCCTTGGTCTCGCCGTATCGGGTGAGGTAGTCCGTCGCCACTATAACCCATTTGTTGCCGCTGTCCGATGTTGGAAATGGGCCCAAAAGGTCCATGCCAATTTGAGCGAACGGAGTTTCCGGTACTGGAACGGGATGTAATAGCCCAGCGGGTTTGACCGGTGGTACCTTGCGCCGCTGACAGTCAATGCATGTTCGGACGTAATGTTTCACCTCCACTGCTATTCTTGGCCAGTAGTATTTTTCTTTGATACGTGTCAATGTTCTTGTGAAACCGAGGTGGCCCGACGTGGCTTCGTCATGACAGGCTTGCAAAATTTCTTTGCGGAGGATTTCCGGAACTACCAGCAGATAGCTTTTGCCTGTTGATGAGAAATTCTTCTTATAGAGAATTCCGTTACGCAAGCAGAATGCTGATAAATTTCTCGAAAACACTCTCGGCGCATTCGTGGCTCGTCCATTCAAGAAGTCGATTAGTGAGTTGAGCTCCGGATCGTCTTGCTGTTGCCGGGAGATGACAGCCGCATCGACAACTCCTAAAAAGCCTGCGCATTCATCATCTTCTGGGTTCGGTGGTTTAATCGGTGATCTTGACAGGCAATCGGCATCTAAGTGCTGCCTTCCCGACTTGTAGACTACGGTCATGTCGTACTCTTGAAGCCGTAAGCTCCAGCGTGCCAAACGTCCAGACGGGTCTTTCATGTTGGTCAACCAACACAGGGAGTGGTGGTCGCTTACCACTTGGAACGCGCGGCCATATAAATACGGGCGAAACTTTGCAACTGCCCAAACGACAGCCAGACACTCCTTCTCAGTTGTTGAGTAGTTGGACTCAGCACGGGACAAGGTTCTACTAGCGTAGGCAACTACTCTCTCCGCACCATCTTGGCACTGAACAAGAACAGCGCCGAGGCCCACATTGCTGGCGTCTGTATGGATGGCTGTTGGTGCATCCTCATCGAAGTGAGCGAGTACGGGCGGAGTTTGTAGACGATGCCGCAACTCGTTGAACGACGCTTCTTGCTCTTCGCCCCATACAAACGCAACATCTTCCCTTGTGAGGCGGGTGAGTGGAGAAGCGATGTGCGCAAAGTCCGCTATAAATCGCCGGTAATAGGCACAAAGACCCAGGAAACGTCGGACCGCCTTCTTATCTACAGGCCTTGCGAACTTTGCGACGGCTGCAGTTTTATCTGGGTCAGGCTTAACACCTTCCTGACTGACCACATGCCCCAGGAACTGAAGTTCTTCGAAGCCGAAGTGGCATTTTTCTGGTTTCAATGTGAGTCCTGCGGACCGTATGGCTTGAAGGACAGACAGCAGCCGTTTTAGATGATCTTCAAACGTGGCCGAAAAAACAATCACGTCGTCAAGGTACACAAGACACGTTTTCCATTTCAGACCGGATAGAACGGTATCCATGAGCCTTTGAAATGTGGCCGGGGCCGAGCATAAACCGAAAGGGAGGACTTTGAATTCATAAAGCCCGTCAGGCGTCACGAATGCGGTCTTTTCTCGGTCACGCTCATCTACTTCTATTTGCCAGTATCCACTTTTAAGGTCCATTGACGAGAAGTAGCGCGCATGCCGTAGCCTGTCCAAAGAGTCGTCGATCCGTGGCAGCGGATAAACATCTTTCTTCGTAACGTTATAGTGCCTAGAATATACTGGCTAGTGTGCTGAGCGGAGGGGGTTTCCTATGGGAGGAGGTGGCAGATCCGGTGATGCCTTCCAACTTTCGCCGGCAGGCGGCGACGCTTGTCGCAAAGGTGTAGGCCGCGCGCCGGTTTGGCCTCCGCAGCTTTAGTGCCTCGTGTCCGAATTTTTCTTGGTGACGTCTGCGCTGCTTTTATCGTGCTTGCGCTGTTATTTGTGTACGCACGAGTAAATGAGAACTGCAAAGAGTAATGATGCAACGGGAGAAGCATCAGGGCAGGCAGAAAACATGCTTCGTTCCGCTGTGTCGGAGTGGTATCACATTTTCTGTTGAAGTACAGATCGGGTTTTTCACTAATATGCTTGTATTAAGCAGTTGTTTGAGTATTTCCCTGCCCGTTTAACATTTTTCACTGTATTTTGCTGATTTAAGAACTGGTATTATGACTATTTATATTGTGTCTCTTCTGTTGAGCGTTTGTTTACATTTATGTGTGGGTTGTGTGTTTTGAACATTACTTATGTTTGATAAGTTGATGGTTAAGTTGTGGAACAGTAGGATTTTTCATAGTGAAACTCAGATTATATTCTCAGTTCTTAAGGTAGGGTGAAACTTCGAAAGTGAGTTTCAAAGCTTGGCTGTACAGCAGTGGTAATGAAAGCTATGACTAAAATTTGCGAGGTATCTTAAGGTAGACGCAGGTTGCATTAAAGCTCAAAAGTGGTTTAAAATTGTTTAGTATTTTTTATTTGTGTTTGTTTTTCTTCTAATGTACTTTTTAAATAAGATCTGCCAACTGCAGACCATTGCAATTTTGCACAAAGGTAGCTACTAACGCTTTACAGAAGTGGAACTAAAATTGTGAGCGTGCAACAAAAACTAGATTTGTTATGTTTTCTTACGTTTGTTGATTTATGAAAATTGCCACTTATGACTGATCTTTTTATACTAAAAAATACAAATGCGCATAGGCTACTGCTTCTAGTGCCAGTTATGTAAATGCCATTAGTTAACACGTGGAAATGTTTGTTTTCTAAGCCCACTAGTTCTCGAGAAAAAGGTACAGAAACTACAAAAATGTTCTTTTGAGAAAAACGCAGAAATAACGTAGGGGTACGCGAGCATTACCTGTCAATGTGTCAAAGAAAAAGGACCTAAAATCCTTTTTGAAACGGCGACTACCCAAATGTGATATATTTTCTGAAAGATAAAGAAATGTTGTATCAGGTAATTTTGAAATCCCAAAATTGAATTTTTTTTTTACCAAAGGAAGTCTCATCCCGCCTTAAACTGTTAGTTCATTGCGGTTAAAAACAAAAGCCCATATTCACAAAGGTGCCTTGCACTTGATTTTTTCAGGCAATATTTCAGCTAATCACAATGCTAGACTAATGAAATTATCTAATTGAGATGCCGATCTTGACTAATGACCCTTGTTCGGTTTCTTTGCACTTATCTTTCCTTCCGTTAAAATGAAATTGAAGCTCCAGGCACATTCGTAATGTTTTTTTTTTTTTTGTGTGAAGTGAGTAGTACCTTTCAGATAAAATGCATGAGTAGTGAATCCTATTGAGACTGGCTTGTGTTCATGGCATGTGGTCTTGAAAATACGGATGTCATGCTGGAAAACGCAGAACAGTGAAAGTGACCCCACCCCACTCTACATTTGCGTATAAACGATGCTCTGTTAACTACAGACTTGCTCATGTAGATACAACAATGCAGTAGCCACAGCTGAACTGCAGAAACATCGAAACAACCGATCCGACAGTATGGGGCCTATGCTGATATCTGCAGCACTGGGTGTGCAATATTCATCCTGTTTGTGAAAGCGAACAATGTGCAAAAACTAGTGTCATAATGTCTGCAATAAATATAAGTGTATTTGTGTAATACCAGCGTTACACGGGAATTTGCGATCACTGTTCACCTGCTCCGAGTAAAATATCTGCTCGCGAGAATTATTGTAGCCACCGATCCGACTACCTCGGCGCATAATACACTCTGCAAGTCCATGATAGTGCACCATACCGAGTGTGATGCGCCGCTAATATAATAAAATATGACCACGACTGAGCGGTGCGAATTGCAGTTGGCTGGATCGACTTCGAGTAAAATCGCTGCGTTGAAAACAGCGCGAAAACGGGATGAAGGCTAAGGATAACAAACAACACAAGCGCTGTTCCTTAGCCTTCGTCCCGTCTTCGCGCTGTTTTCAACATAATATGATGTACTAACTGGCCCTTCAAAGCACCCTGCTATCGCCAGCGAATGTTCACGTGTAGCAGCGAAGAATCCGAGTCGGACTTGATCGCGATCGAAATTGCCGTGAGCCATCCTTACGACACGATTCCTTGCACCTAACGTGTCAACCTTAGCTGATTATTTTCAACTGGCAAGTTGGGTGTATCGTAGTATATTAATTGTGACTTTAAATTTGCTACTTCGCTTTGGTGGTGAAGCACAGAGTCGCGAAAGCTAGCAGACGACCGTGAGGTACGTGTGAAACCTTCGTCATTTTGTAGTGCCCAACCAGTTGAGGATTCTCTGCGGGCAGTAATTTGCCGCTAAGATTTCCTTCTTCCGATCGAGTGTTCTGTCGAGTGTGTCAAAAGGAACGAATAACACTGTATTCGCAGCAGAAAGCGCCGTGCTACGCAGCCGCAAGCGCAGGAGCCGCCGACGCGCGATGGACCTTAGCGAGTCGCAGCGCCGCCATGCGGTGACTGTGGGAAGGCATCGGCGCGGTGGCCACGCCAAAGCGCGCGCTCAGCACACTAGCCAGTATATTCTAGGCACTATAGTAACGTTGTTGAGCTTACGATAATCAATGCAGAAACGCAAGCTGCCATCTTTCTTTTTCACGAGTACCACCGGTGATGCCCAGGGGCTTTTTGATGGTTGGATCACATCATCCTCTAGCATCTTCTTGACCTGCTGCTGTATGACCTCACGTTCTTTCTGAGCGACGCGATATGGGTTCTGTCGGATGGGTCTTGCTGTCTCTTCCGTGATTATACGGTGTTTAGTCAGCGGCGTTTGACCCACTCGTGACGTCGAGGAAAAGCAGTCCTTGAACCGGCCAAGAAGTTCCATAAGACGACATCTTTCAGTGGGCATTAACCTTGGGCCGATGTCGACATCTGGTGCCTCCGGTGCTGTACGAGCCGTTGCTTCCCCTTGCATAGCAAGGCAGTCGTAAGAGTAGTCGAGTTCCTCGAGGTATGCCACAGCAGTGCCTTTACCAATGTGCCGGCGCTCGTTCGTAAAATTGGTAAGTAGCACCTCCGTACGGCCATCAACTAAGCTGACGATGCCGCGAGCGATGGCAACACCTTGACGGAAGAGAAGGGCAGTTACACGTTCGGCTATGGCGTCTTCATTACACTGCACGCTGCAACTGACGGAAACAAGACTACATGACAGCGGCGGCACGCAGACGTCTTCGTCTACCACACGTAACGCCCTGGGATCTTGGTCTGCGTCCGAGGTCACGGGACTGTTAGAGGCAAATGTTATCACGCCTTCACGTATGTTGACAACGGCGCCGTACTCCCTTAAGAAGTCCATTCCTAGTATCAGAGGTTTGCAGCACTCCGGTAGGATCACGAATGAGGCTACAAAAGCTCTATTCCCGATCGTGAGTCTTGCTGTACATTTGCCTGAAGGCGTCATTACATGGCCTCCAGCATTTCGAATATAAGGGCCCGTCCATTCCGTTCTGACTTTCTTGAGTTCGCCTGCCAGTCGCTCACTTATAATAGAAAAGTCTGCGCCAGTCTCGACTAAGGCCGTCACTTCAAGCCCATCAATTGTCACGGTGAGGTCGGCAGTCACAGTTTTCTCGGCGTAATCTTCTTGTTCGTCGTTCTCATGTTTCGGCAACGATGGGGGATTTTCGGCAATTCGAGGACCTGCAACCTTCCCCCCAGAGGTCGCTGCTTTCAGTTTCCCCGCCGTGGGCTGGGAGACCGACCTCTAACGGCGTCAGCAAAACTACGGCGGCTCGGTGAGGCAAAACGAGCCGGGGATGGTGAGCGCGTCCGGAAGGTAGCGGAGCTCTCCTGCCGGCCAGCCAGGTCGTCGTCGATGGGGGCGCGGCTTTCACAAAACTGTCGGCGCGTAGCGGCAGGTGCACTTCCGCGGTACCCAGCTGGACGATGGGGGCAAAAACGGTAAATGTGCCCTGGCTCTCCACAATTGTAGCACAGTGGCCGACGATCCGGAGTGCGCCATATATCCGTCTTACGCAGTTGAGGTCGCCTTATGGGATCCTGCTGGGCCCAGGCTGCAACAGGTGGCGGTTGGCGGTACTGCGGCGCGGGCATGGGCAACGGTCGACGAACAGCGTCTGCATAGCTGTATGCGTCCGGCTGGTACGATAGTTCTGGAGCCAATGGACGACGTACAGCGTCACCGTAGGTATATGCGTTGGGCTGGTACGACGCATCAGGGTAATGCTCGGGAGGGGCAAACGCTTGCCGAAGTTCCTGGCGGACGACTTCAGCGACGGAGGCAACCGTGAACTCCTGCTGCTGCGGCGCTTGCGACGGCGATGTGCACCTCGCGTTCTCCTTTGCAATCTCCTCGCGCACGATCTGCCGAATGAGTAAGCGTAGAGAGCACTCATCGGTCGCAGTGAGTGCTGCGGCACCTGCAGGTGCGCCGGTGGCTCGGCGATCGCATTGATGGTACCGTTGCTGCAGCGCCCGCTCTATTGCGGTGGCTTCCCTGATAAACTCGTCGACTGTTGTCGGCGGATTGCGCACGAGACCAACAAACAGACGCCCCTCATGAGATGGCTTAGCTTCTTAGCCTCGGACATGTTGGGGTCAGCGCGGTGGAACAAACGCACCATATCCTCGGCAAACATGGCGACGCCTTCATGTAGCTGTTGGATGCGTGACTCAAGAAGGCGTTGTGCGTTTTCACGTCGGTCTGTGGTGCCGAAGGTATCGCGTAACCGACGGCAAAACTCGTCCCATGTTGTCAGAGTTGCCTCGCGGTTTATGAACCACGTCTTCGCACCGTCTTCAAGGGCAAAGTATACGTGGAAGAGCTTCTCGTCGGGGCTCCAGTGGTTCGACTTCGCTACCCGTTCAAACTCCTCAAGCCAGTCTTCCGCATCTTCGTTCGGGCGGCCGTGAAATGGTTCGGGAATCCGAAGATTCTGGACCGTTACCTGCGTAGGGCTCCTTGAAAACGCCATTTCTTGAGCAGGGGTGGCTGTCGGCAGCGGGGGTCCTTGTAAAAGGCCAAATTCTGGTCTCAGACCTTGCAGGCCACGGCTTGAGCGGTGTACAGGCGTCTCCACGCGTGGCGGTCTCGTCGGGCTGGATGCAGGGCTGCTCACAGGAGTACCGATCATGAGGCGATGGTGCCCAGCTCCTCCACCAGTGTCGCGGGTTATAAAACACAGGGGCTTTATTCAGAAAGGCGTACGGCGTGTCGTACTCCAAGATAGCGCTGAAGGCGTGCAGCCGCCAAGAACGTCTTCTTTTTCAGTCCTTTTCGCTGCGCCTCTCGAGCGCACCGGTTGTCTTCCTTGTCGTCGCCAGCGTATAGTCAGACACAAATATGGACGCGGCAATATGATTATGAGGAACGCCGTAGTGGAGGACTCCGGAAATTTCGACCACCTGGGGTTCTTTAACGTGCACCTAAATCCAGGGCTGGGCAGAGATACTCAGAAAAGTATTCCGGAATACAGATATCGAAATACATGTATTGGAAGCCTAAAATACAGATACTGAGATACATTTGCCTTTAAAGGGGTACTGACACAAAATTTCGCAGCCGAGATAGCCTGCTGGATCGATTCCCGTGTACGTGCGCGTACCATCTGCAAAATATCGGCAGCGAATAAAGCTTGGAAGGTATTCTATATGAATTTTGAAGTTCGCGAGCGCGATCCAGCATTATAGGCCACACCTAGTGCATTGACACCCTCGGAGGTGACCCGAGGTGACCCCCCTACTTCCCCTACGTAACCGTTGCAGCTGGTACAAGTTACGATGACGTCGTAGCCGCCATTTCTGTTTTGACGCGCTTCCCGACGAATCGCTCCTCGCCAGCGGGTCAAACATGAAGTGATTCGACACGTCGAAAATTCCTTCGATCCCCGCCGCAAGAAAATCGTCGCCATCAGACGACGATAAGCCCGACGACGACATACCGCGCGGAAATGCCTCACTGTTCTGTGTGCTCACGTGACCGAGCGTTTCACTCGCTAGGTGGTGATAGTTGCACCCGGCGGCTTGCCGTTTTTGGATCTCTGTCAAACCGAAACTGAGGCTGTGTCGGTAATGAGGAGCTTGTAATTAATTATCTGTCGCGCGCTGCAGCAAACGATGTGCCGTGTTATGACTAACAGGCCCCCAGCAACACATTGCAGCAAAAAAACGCGGGGCGAAAATTTTTGTGTCAGGACTCCTTTAACGTAACGGGATATTTCGGAGATACTTTTGCAATAACACGAAAAAAGTATTCCGGAATACAGTTACAGCGATACAGATACTGGAATACTTTTTTTTATTTCAAGGATGCTCATACTACGCAAAGACACTTATTAGTGCAGCATAATGTTCTAATTAAAGTTACAGCGCATCGAAACGTTCAGTTCATTTATTTATTTATTACAGTACCCTCAGCGCCATTAAGACATTGCAGTGGAGGGGGGCGGACAAAGTACATAATTAGTAATAATGACATAATTACAAGTATCAATTGCAATGAAAATACACTATTGCACAGCAACAGTAACAAGGATTGGACACCGAAATCGACATACTTGGCGAACAAACTAAGGTATGCTAGAAATAGCACACTTTAAGCAAATCACTCGAATCACTAATGAACACCAGTGAATTGATAAAAAGCACACATTTATTTTGAAGATCTGCTTTGCTGAGAAGGTTGTTGTGTAGGCTTCTCAAATAGGCTGTCTTCTAACAGCGTCGGTTCAGCCTCAGCACAAGACTCACGAAAGAAAAAGTCTGTCTACCGCTGAAGGCGAGCACAAATTCGTGTTATAGTGAATAAATACCGCATTCATAGCCGGATTGCCATGCAGCGTGGCGATATCTCTTCTCGGGTCATCTAGATACCGAAACACTTCCGCCCTCACTTGGGTTGTTCTGACTGTTCAGAATCCGAAGTCGGTCCCCATTTCGGAAACGTCAGCCGTCTGACCCTGTCGGCTTCAATGAAGCTTTCACCACCACCGACGCTACCAGCACCCATTTCAGAAAGCCGCAACAGGCGAAGTCGGCTCCGGCGGTGGGGGAGCCTGCTACCACAAAATACCGTTTCACGCATGTAATCAATTAGGAACGCACCCTGACATTGGAGAGGTGGCTAAAAGCGCGTCAAAGATAGCCATCTTCTAGTCACTCCCGCCGCGACTACGGGAACTGCTTTTGGAAGTGCTGCCGCTTTGAAAACTGAACGCACGCGAAGCATTGCAAAGCATGTTCCAAGGCGGTAACCACGCGGAGGGTCGCGAAGTAATGGCTTGCCACCCGAAAAAAATTAGGCGTGCTGCACTGACCTTGAGAGACAGCGACTTCCGTCGGCAGAGGCAGACAACTCTGCCTCCGCGATTATGCCGTCTGCGGCGTCGCGCGCTTTACCACATGGCCCATACTGTGCTTGAGGGGAAACCATCGCCGCCCTATCTGTCGGCGACCGGCGGCGCGCCTTTGCTTGTCTTGGCACAAAAAAGAAAAAAAAAATGTCATTCCCCCATTGGAAACACGCCTCAACTCATTTCCGACACAAAAAACAATGTAACGAGATACCCGTGTCCTGCATAGTATCGCGGTACAGGCGATACATCGTAAATGTGTTTCACTACTGAGATACAAATACATTTTTCAAATGTATCTCGATACACAAATACAGATACTCAAAAGTAGCTCTGAAATACTCTTGTATCGCGATACTGCCCAGCCCTGCCTAAATCTAAGTACACGGGCCTCAAACATTTTCGCCTCCATCAAAAATGCAGCCACCGCGGCCGGGATTCGATCCCGCGACCTTCGGATCAGCAGTCGAGCGCCATAACCACTAGACCACAGTGGTGGGGCAGACTGTAGAATTTTACGAAGCGGAAAAGGTAACAAACGGCCGCTAAACTTGGAAGGCAGACGACAATGCCACCGTTCACTCTGCGAGTGTTTGTCGTCTATTTCTTTCTTTCGCCGTTTCGTTATGCCGTACAGATGAGTGGAATTTTATTCTGAATATTGCCACGCCCGCTTCTTGTTTTATGTTCTGGAGTTTCACCCGCAAAAGCTGTTAGCAACACTCGGCACAGACCGCGCCCCAATGTTCGTGAAGGTTCACGACTGTGTGAGATGATTCTGTCATGATTACGTGCAGGAGGCGAATAGTCAAGTTTTTTGGAGAGTTTTAGCAAGCGCTCGCGAGAACGCCAGAACCTTCGATGCCGCATATATAAATACCGACGCGCCTTACCACAGATCATATTATCGACAGCCGACGCTCTGTTCGTCGCTATAAATGCGCATTGCTGTAGTTTTACTGTCCGTTTCCCGGCCACAAGTTCGGCCAAAAAATCACGCCATATCCACGAAGTGAACGGTGATTGAAGAGCTGGCTCGGAGATAATCGGGTAAACCGTGAATGCTCCGTACTGTTCCTCTACTGTCATATAAAGATGTGACACGTTGTTATAGTAGCGATTGTGGTCAGGTTGTTGTCGAACCAGAAGCGGTCGCAGACCTTCCAGCTGTGGCAGAACGTGTGGTTGAGGAAATCGCGCTTGAAGCGCGCGTCGGCGCCACCAACTTCAGGCAGAGACCGCTTTCGGCGCTTGGCCGCTGCATCCCGCGCTCGTACCTCTTCGAGGTTCTCTTGCCACCGCTCCGCGCTGCTTCGGCTTCGCGGGCTTGTATCTCGGGGTCCGCGCGACGCTGACGCCTGTTTGCGGCCTCGCGAGCTCTCACCGCAGGGTCTTGGCGGCGAGCCCGCGTTGCTGCTGCTGCCTTGCGAGCCCTACGCTCTGCCGCCTTGTCTTCTTCGTTCATGTTATCAGTATCGAAGCGCACTGCCGCAGTGGAGCGAGCGCCGCATGCTACATTTGGCACTGCTATATGTGGTTTTGCCTGCATTAATATCATCGTCAAGCCTCTCGAAGAGCAAGATCAATAAGACTTCTGTTTTGCGCGAGCGTGCGCATGCTACAGTTAGCTATGCTATATGTGGTTTTGCCTGCGTTAATATCATCATCAAGGCGCTCGAAGAACAAGAAGGATTCTCTTTCGCGCGAGCTGCACCTGTAGCGGTCACCTCTGGAACTAAGGTTACGGTTACGGCGAGGGACTTTGCACCAGCTTAAGAACCTGACGAGCCAGCTCCTAATAAACTTTTTAACCTTGGACACGCCGACTGCTGCCTTCGTCAACGTCACAACCCCATGACAATATAATACGCGTGAACGAGATCCGCTTTTAAAAGTTTTGTTTTAGAGAAGCTTTATTTGCGAAGTCTTATCCGATATTTAGCCGAAGCTTCGATCAACGCCAGCCAATACAAGCCTCGCAGACACATATACTGTCATTCCCATATTAGCACAGCGCCCCTTAGGAAATTCGCATAGACGGTGGCGCCAGATTTACCTCTAGGTAATATTCTCAGAAACTTTATGGATTTCGCCCTTGAAGTTCGATGATCAATGTCCCGAACCACGCGCGACTTTTGTGACTTTTAAAAACTGGGTATGCCTATATTATCATGTACTACAACTTTCTAATATAAACAACTCCACTCAATTCCATAACTAAGCAGGTAATTAACGAGTTTTTGTTAATTAGTCACGTCAACGAAAATTTAGCTGCAGAAAAGTATTTCCGTTCGAGATACAGTCTCGACATACATTCAGGCTCCTGTCGAAAACGACAGGAGCCTGACTGTCATAAAATATTTATTAAACAATCCGTATTGTCTAAAAAATTCGGCAGATCGCACGCCTTGTGGGAATCCGTTTAATGCTAAGCAGTCAGTTGTGTGTGCAAACTGCGCTTACCAGGCACGCCGACTACACTCACGTTTAAAAGATAACGTGTGGTCTCACGTAGTATCAGCACTCACATTCGCAGACGACTGTGTTATCGAAAGAAAGTGCATGCTACAGTGCGATGATGTGAATATCATACTTCCGTTCGCGTACTCATCTGGGGTCGAGCAACGCTTGAATATAGCTTGCGGAATCATAGGAATACAAATGTAATGTTTATTAGACTGCTATAAAAGTGGAGCCAAAACTGGAACCACAACTCACGTTAACCCGACATGACACCTGTATTATAGCACATGTTTATTGTTTATTACTTTGTTACATAATTAGATAGCCAGCATTACAACCACAACTGACGTTGCACCGACATTACGTCTGCATAGGGTCTTTTTCCAAAGCAATTTCTAGACCTGGCATGTCTCTGTGGTGGAATACCTGACTACCACGCAGAATACTTGAGTTCGATTCCTGCTGGGATCCTAATTTTTATTCTTTGTATTCGGGTCTACGCTGCCGGTGTCGGTTCCTGGGTAGGTATAAGCTGTCAATCACCTTTGGCGCATACCCGTATACCACGGGCCGTGGTATACGGGTATGTGCCACACGTGTCTGGAGGAAAGGATTTGACGACGTACGCGACAGGATTTTCACGTTATTCGTGTCATGACCAGGCAGTCATATTCGTCAAACCCTCTTACCCTCCCATGCCAATTTTGGCCTAGACTACGTTGAGGAGGCGATCACGAGAGCATCCAGACGTAGGCGGCTAGAGAGAGAGAGAGATGGATACGTAGATAGAAACGCTCAAAGTGCCTTGGGTTCGTTAAGAAATGCTTTGCATTTAAGAAAAAAAACACCTTGTAGATCGGTACGTATTTCCCTTCGGTGAACAACACAAGGAAATGAGCATTGATCAAACAATGTAATAACAATCATAATAATTGCTGGGCTTTCTTGTGTGAGAACCACGATATAATTATGAGGCATGACATATTGGATTCTTTAACGTGCACCCAAGTATACTGGTCTCTATCGCATCTCGCCCCTGTCGATATGCGACCGCCGCGGCCGGGATCGAGCCCACGACCTTCGGGTCAGCAGCCGAGCACCGTAATCACTGTAACACCGCTGCGGCGCAAACATTGCACATTCAGCATGTTTAAAAGTAGCCTTTCCGCTTAGGTGCAGTATGAATGCCCAGTATTTGCTTTTGGATAAGCGACAATAAATGAAATCGTGAAAAACGAGTGTGACGCTGAAGAATTTTACTGCCGCATAAAGATAAGCGACTATATCTTACTGAAGTCGCTGTTAAGGTAATGTCTCTCGGCTTTAGGGAACTGTGTGCTAGCGTCAAGTGTGAACAGTCAGAGCATGTAACAAATATCAATGACAGCCTTTCACTAGTGGTGCAAGGCTGGGCCAACAGCGGAGCTTGTGGCCGACCTAGAGCAAGGTGTAAATTAGAATAGTTTTCATCAGCGAGGTTTTAATTAGCATGCTCCTAATTAGCAAGGTGCGCTCTCTCTCTCTCTGTTCCTCTCTCTTCCGTTTGTCTATTCTGTGCTTCTATTCTCTTTTCTCCAGAAGGCACACGCATTGAAGAAACGCCTACATTGCACATTGTCAACCTCAATGGGTGTGCTGGCCACAGGCTTCCGCCACATTACTAGGCGATACAGAAAAAAATGAAGGCAGCTTCGCCCTAGTGCTGCCAAGCCCGAAAGAAGCTGGGCGGCCTTCTCTGTTTCTTTTTGTTTTAAAGACGATAGTCTTTCTTGGGATACTTGAACGCAGAAATTTTGGTCTCTCTGTCCTTCTGTACGTCACATGATTCAGCCACCCGGCCAAAATTGAACCACTTGCTGAGCGCCCAGCCATCTTGAACTGGTAGCTGCGTTAATACTTGTGAAGATTGTCGACCAAAAAAGCAAGTATTCCCCGTATCTGAGGCGCAACATCAATACGTAAATACTACGTGGTGTGTTCCTGTACTAGAAAATACATAGATACGTAATTCTGAAGACCCTAGTGTTTCTTAGCCTGTGCTGAAAATGCGACGCTGTGCATGAAAAAGCCCTCTGCCGACGATATGGTGCTGCCACCTAGCAGTGACCCTGGGTTCTGCACAAGCTCATGTTTCCCGACACCACTGCGAGATGACGTCCATATCTCACGCAACGCCTCCTCTATTTTATCAATGCCAGCCAGATGCGGCCGATTCAACATAGAGGAGGCGCTCTCTGAGGCAAGGCAAAACATAAATGGCGGAAGACTATCGTCTTTCGACGACATTTGCAGCGAAGCATGCAGATACGCGGCCAATTTTTTTTCTCTTTCTTTCTTCATCTCTTTCATTCCTTTTCTCTCTTTTCACTATTTTTCTCTATCTTTTTTGTATCTATCTGTTCCTATTTCTTTCTTTCTCTTTTTATATATTTCTTTCTCTTTCTCGCTCTTTCTAACATTGTTTCTCTTCCCTTTCTTACTCTCTCTATTTCTAGCTTTCTATTTATTTCTCTCTTTTTCTTTGACTCTGTTTTTCTGTCTTTCTTTCCTTTTCTTTCTATTCCTCTCTTTGTTTCTATGCTATGCTTTAGTGTCTCCCCTCCTCCTGACCCTCCCTCCCCTTTCCCACCCCCTTGCTATAGACGGTTTCGCTGTTTGTAAACAAACTGGCATGCGCCGAACGGTCTGCCCAAGAAGATTTCCGGTGCGTCACTTCCGGCAATACTTTTTCAACGGTTTCAGCGGTGTTTGCTGGTGTGTTTGAGTTTGTTGCTCTATTTTTTTCTGGGGTATTCCTTCAGATGTGTTTGGAGCGATGTCGAGGGAGTATATGAAGGAGCTCAACGGTGTCGTGCGGGAGGTACAAGCAGAAACTGCAGTGGCGAAGAGAAGAGTTGCCTGATACGCTGGATAGGGAAGTTGTGCGATTCGGCTTTTCTACTAGAGCTAGAAACCTGTCTCCTGTCACAGCCGCGGCCATATTTACGTAGTTTGGTCTAGGCACACAAGGTCACGATAAAGTTATTATTGGGCTTGTGTCACGCCGAGTACTTTTGATAGAGATCGGTGCCCATCGGAATCGATCGTGATCCAAAGTGTTCCGTGTGACTGAGAAAATATAAAACGCATTCATTATGTGATGACGCCAGGTGAGGCTGTGTCACGCGAACTACCATGGCTTACTCACAAGCACAGGATTCATGTATTAAGCTTTCAAGTTAACCCGCCTACATCTACAGTCCACGCTCCAGCCAAAAGATAAATTATCTAGAGTGCAACTATGTCTATTGGCGGCAACACGACAGTCGATGAGTCATTTGCTCGCACCAATCAGAACCCACTCGCAGGCGTCGCTCTCATAAAAAGCGTATGCAACGGCGTCACTGCAATTGGCAACAAAACGTGGGCGCCGCAACGTACACTCTGTCGCGAATTTATGTTGATCACGGCTGCTGTGGTGTCCCGAGCGCTGCTTCGAACAGTACGTATCACTGATGAGGCTCCAACTAGAAGAAACCCCTTTGCGATGAGTTTTCGGTGTTAGGCAGCTTTCACTTTTTGCTATCCACTTCAGGCGTCAGTGCAGCTATCTGGCATGGGTGGCAGACGACGGCGTCCGACGTGTTCCGTGTAATTGGGGTCCCTCGACTAACGTCTGAGCATTGTCTGAGTATGCATTGAACTTTGCTTGCCTTTGATGAAGTGGGCAGAACAAATCTTTGTGGGAATTCAGTTTTTGTCGCCTTATCGCTGCGATCCAGGCGCTCTTTCTTCATTCATCTGTCGGGAAACAGAACGTTTTGACTTGCGATAGCAAATTAGTTGCGGATCGCAGACTGCATCCTGGCGCTACAGATAAGTGCCCGAGTTGCGAGCGCTTCATCGGAATAATTTTATCCGCAGAAAGCGTCGAAACACAAGCAGCCGCGGCCTGCAACGCAGGCTAAAACCACACTAAAACAATGTGAACAGCAAGTTTTCTAGGGAGCGTTTCCGGTGAACGCACAATGTTGCCAGAGAACGGTAAGCGCTGGCGAAACCGTCTATACAAGGCTATGTTTCGCTCTGTTTTAGCATGGGTGGATAGCCGAGAGGTTACGCTGCTCGCTTGGGATCGTGGATAGCAGCGTTCAAATCCCGCCTCGTTACGCATTTTTTTTTTCGTCAAGAATTTTTCTCTTTTCCTCTAATATCTTTCTCTCACTCTCTCTATTTATTTCTCTCTGTCTGTACTCGTTCATCGGCGCTTCGGGGAAGCGCGCGCCGGGCGCATATTTTCAGCGAGCGAAGCAGCAGATGAAGAGGAGAGCCGGCCGAGTTAATTCGTGGCACGCGCAGCCAGAGGGCGTTCATGACGATAGTTTGTGCGAACGCGTACCGGAATAACGAAAAAGCATCACAGCTCGGCTGTGAAAAATGGTACCTATACATTCATGTACCACAACACCTTCAATACACAGAAAGCGTATAATTGGACACAACGAGTACGGTTGCCGTAGAGACTAATCGCTCTCGCTGTCTTTTATTTGTATTTGTGAATGCTGCGATCTTATAAAAGACCTTGGCAACGTGGTGGTGAACATAATAGAATAAGACAACAAGGATGCACTCAACACGTTTAGTGCCTCATGTACGTGCAGTTCTGGAATGCATCTCAGTCGTTTAGCTTCCACTGTAGCCTAGTGACTGCGAATTTGCAATGCCGAGCACGTGCGTTCAATCGCGCTCAAGGAGGCCGTACTTGAATGGGTGCCAAATGCAAAAACGCTCACGAACTGAAATTTGCGCGTGCATGAAAGAAGCTCATGTGGTCAGAATTCTTTGAAGATTTCCCACCACGGCATGCCTCATAATCGTATCTTGGTTCTGCCACGTGAACCCACTGTTTTTTTTTATATCAGTTATAATCATGGTGGATCAAGTTTAACCAATAGTGAATGCTGCCAATATCCACCAAATGAGCATACAAAAATTGAGGTTCAAAGGGTCTTACTTGCAGTCGAAACGTTACTTATTTTATGGAGGTGAACGTGTTATTAAGTTTGCCAGTGGCTATTAACGAATTCTCCTGTCATTACGTTATCTCACTTTCAGCTGCCGTGGTACATCCCCGATGCTGTATGATTCCGTGCTGCCGTTTCGAGAAACACCTTACCTACCGAAAGTGATATTTACTTGTAACATTTCAAAATCTTGTGCACACCTACTCTGAACCAAACAGTTATGGGCGGCATTCTCTAAGTGTCCATTGAGTGGACAGTCCATTTCAGCGCGCTCTGGTTGGCCCGATCTTGAGAGCAAGCGGGTCGGCACTTGCAGTGAACCCCGGCATTGACCTTTGACCGATCAGTTGACACTGAGAGAGACAGTCCACTTAGTGGACACTTGAAGAGTTGAGTCCTACTATATTTGATGGAAACGCTTCTTTTTTGTCGAAGCACGCATCATAGAAGAAATTTACATTTTTCACTGCTGCTATTCGCGAGAGAAAACGCTCTTACAAGGCATCTGTACGAGGCTCTTTACTCATTGCTTCATTTCTCAAAAGTTCTCTCTTGCTGAAGCTAGAGCTCAGTGGAAAGAAAGCCTTATCTTTGTGGAAACAGCGCTCACTAGACGACGACGAAGAAGGCACAGGACAGGCGCTGACTCGCAACTAAAGTTTATTAGGAAAAACACGCATATGTATAGGTGATGTGCAACAACAAAACAACAAAAAAAACACCAAAAGCGAAAAAGACCCAAACAAGTCTCAAGCAAGTAAAAGAAAAAAAAAACCGGTATCATAGTCTGCAGGTGCTGCAAAGGTACGAAAATTCTGCGTCACTCAGCGAAATCGATGGCATGCTAATACACTTATCTCCTTTTCTTCTAATGTGGAAGGCCTCGATCACTTCCCTTGCTACCTGCTCTTTATGATGCGATAAAATCTTTGTGTCACTGAATTTTATCGCATCATAAAGAGCAGGTAGCAAGGGAAGTGATCGAGGCCTTCCACATTAGAAGAAAAGGAGATAAGTGTGTTAGCATGCCATCGATTTCGCTGAGTGACGCAGAATTTTCGTACCTTTTCAGCACCTGCAGGCTATGATACCGGTTTTTTTTTTTTGCTTTTACTTGCTTGAGACTTGTTTGGGTCTTTTTCGCTTTTGGTGTTTTTTTTTGTTTTGTTGTTGCACATCACCTATACATATGCGTGTTTTTCCTAATAAACTTTAGTTGCGAGTCAGCGCCTGTCCTGTGCCTTCTTTTACTTCGTCGTCGTCTAGTGAGCGCTGTTTCAACAAAGATGAACGCATACCAACTCGCTCAAGCTTCCATTCTTATGCAGAAAGCCTTATGTCGACATAGAAATGTTTCATGTGACCGCTGTTGAGCTTGGTAAAAATTACAACAGCAGAATCCTAATGGTTGTTTATTTATGCAGGAATCATCAACACCATCTTATCGTGGAAACCTCTAGTTCCAGTTAGCCGCATCTCATTCACTATTTATGTTGTACACATATACGTTATTTACCTCAAGTTGTGGACCATCCGGGAACGATTAAGCCCCGACCATTTCCATGTGGTAAGTACCTGAATTTTCTGATGCTCACCTTGCCTTAAATTATGATACACGGCCACGGGCAACCTCGAAACAAGCGGGAAGATAAAAAAGAAAAATATACACAAGTTGTAACATCCACCCAAATTTTAAGTTTTATGTAAAATCGTCTACAATGAAAAAACAATGCCGGGTACATAACCGAGAAAAATCAAAAGCCATGGCGCGACGCGCTTAGCGATAACACCAAAATGTGTCCGCCTACGCCCATTTATATTAGGGATTTGAAGGTTAGCTCGATTATGCTTTGAAATGAAGTACACTTTCTGAATGAAGTATGCCTGATTATTTTCAACACCAGAATTCAGCACTTTCATTTGGGTGAGGAAGCGCGGCGGCGTGGGCGCCGGTGTGCTGTTTCTGACACAAGTTTTGCCGAGGAGAACAACTAGATTAAGCTGAAAGCTAATTATTGTTGTTTAAAAATTCACTGACTGGTCTGTAATTGCACAGTGCCAATAAATAGCTGCGAATCATGAGCGAAATGATGCAGGCGAAACCTAAGAGTTGGGGAGCTCTTTTCTGAGAAAACAAGATGCATCTGAGGAAAGTTACTATTCTTAATTTAAGTGCAATTTCTTTTTTTCACTAAAGTTAGAGAAGCAGAGTTAGTAAGATGTCAACAAGAAAACCCCAAGCCAATGAAGTACGCTTCAAATTATGCTCAAAGTACATGCTACTTGATTATTGAATAGCAGAGGTACTTTGCCTTACATTCAGACGCATGGAGCAAGGCATTTTCTCCGTGTCCAAGATATAGAGGCATGCTCGTGTGCAATGAAATATATCTCCATCGTCGTATTAAATCCTTCTTCGCTGCTTCGCATAGTGACGCCCAGTACGCTTGGAATGAATTTGTGGTTGTAGCTTTTATTTCGTGGAAAAATATTTGGTGTTGAGGTGCAATGTAAACGAATCAATAATCACATGTAACGTTGCTTCGAGGTGTACTGGTTGTGTCGAAAAGAATAAGTTTTAGAGTTGAAATGTGAAAACTTGAATCTGCTGCTCTATCTGCAGCTCAATATATTGGCCGGTCGCGTTAGCGTTGTTGTTGTGAACTTGCATGATTGCCTTGCCTTTTTCGTTCGCCTAACGCATGGAATGCGCAGTTCATGTCGGCCATCTCCAACTTCGTGGTGGCCGTAATACTGGGCTTCGTCGCATCCGTGGTCGTCGAAAAGCCCATCGTCTGGTTCTGGGACAATGTCACCGGATCACACAAGCCGCCCCGCGTCACTCAGCACGTCGTCACCAAGCAGCCGCAGCAGGAAACTACCAGCCCGGCCACAAATGGCGTCAAGAAGGAGCCCGTATAGTTCAGTGAACGATGCAATAGTGCTCGAACAGTGTGTGGTGCCACTATGGATGTTTCCTTTATTTTTCTCAATGGACGTCACAACGCCCGTATGTGCAAGGACGCCGAGTAACTGACATGCCAACTGCGTTGCGTGCAGTATAAAAGCGAAAAACACGAAAGTAACAGCGACAAGTGCTCCACGCGTTGCTTCAATATTTTCTATATTTTACCAGTAGTGAGGCCGTTTACTACATGAAAGCTTTAAACACGTGCAAGTAGAGGAAACACGGGTTGCACTTTGTCAAGACGCTCACCGCGTACCATACGCTTTTTACAATATCTACGAGCAAAATTAAGCTCACCCTCTGATGAGAATCTCCCAGGCAACTCAAGCTTGCAGTATAACGTTCGTTTGATGCCGTTTCTCAACACACTTTCAGTAGCCCGTGTATTCGGATCAATTGTGGAGCAGTTGGCGTCCTTCGTTATTGCATTATTGCCACGGCCTACTACGCGACGAAACACATTTGACGCCTCTGTTCACCATCCCACTAGTGACGCCGACAGTTTTGGACGTGTAGTAGCTTTCCTTTCTTTTTTAAAGCTTCGAGACAACATTTTTTTTTTTAAGGAACGCAACAGTGAAATATTAAATCACTTGAGATTGATAGATAATTCCTTGTTATTCTTAGAAGGTAAAGGTAAAGTCAGAGTTAATTTTTTTAAGTCTCGCGCTGAATCCCCATCAGCGGTACACGAGTGTAAAATCACGTATTTCAAATTTATTTCTTAGTTTTTTGCCACGCTGCATCAGAAAAACTTGCCATCTTTAGGCTCTGGCTGCCTTGGCACAACCCATTTCTAGCGACAACGAATAGTATGGGCGTATGTTGTGGAAACGTATGGCGGCATGGCCCGAGGCGGCGTAACCTTTTACAGCCAAGCTGCTTGGAAAAACTGTGGCGATCCGTGAGTGCGCAGGATGAGGAATCAACGCTAGCATGTGCTACCTCGAACGGTATCCGCCCTGGCACTCGTTTATCTTCAGGTTTTGTCAGCATATATGAGGCGTTGTTTTTTGTTTTTTCTAAAAGAGCCAAGTCTACTTTAACTGAAGCTGAGAAAAGCTCAGTTTTTTGCTACTGACAATATGGTCGGGCCTGCTCCAACAATTTTTTGCCAGTGTGCTCATGTCACCAGAATACCACAAATATATATTGCGGCTAAAATATTTATAGCCCACTATCGTCGGTATTCAGGAATAACATTTGGATGTGGCTCTTATAGGTTGGAAAAATTGATTTGGGCTTTAATTAGCTCGTAAAAGACGTCTAAATCGCAGGGAATGAACGACGTAGCAATATGTTGCGACAAAATGAACTCCATCCTTGAGCCGTCCTTTGTTGCACGGCTTTAATGGCGATGACTAGCCTTGTAGAGCGAGTAGACCTTCCAGGCAAAATGCGCACCATTCTGGAATGCCGGCAGCGTTTTCTTGTTCTTGGCCCCTACTTAACGCCTTCAAAAAATGCTTCAGCTCTTAGCTCATTTTACGCCGCGCCGTTCGGGATCACTTCTCCTTCAAGGAATAGATCAATTCCCAATAACGTCATTTCAGTTGTCTTCTTTTTCAAGTATACCTTCTTGTAGCGAAGGAAGGACATGATACGGCAGCGCAAAACTCGACAAAAAACAATAAAAGGCAGAAAGAAGTAGGAAAGTCGGCCTCTTAATCTTTATATTCGAGCTTTGTCTTACAGCATGATGTCCTTCAGTAAGTGGAAACTCACTCAAGAAAAATTAATTGTGGAACGAAAGCACGATAGGAAAGCACAAATGAAGCAGGTTGGATGCGGTCACGTTGCTTGTTTTGGTCACGATTGTTCACGCAGCGCTGGTTTAATGGATCTGGCTCAGTTTGATTGAAACAGATGCAGGATTTGGGTCATTTTTTATTCGAAACAGCCTTTTTGAGTAGACGTTACAACGGAGGAATGACCCCATTTCAATTACAATTGTTTGAAAAATGAAAGATACTTAGGCGCACTTTACGCTCCCGTGAAATTTAGCCCAGTTTCAGTTTCTGGATTTCGCCCTTAAAAACAAACGCCAAGTGTACGGATGATACCCGCCGCAGCATGAATCGCTACCCTTTGGCTCTTGATATCCTTTAAGCTGACGTCACCAAACGCAAAGTTTGAAACACGCATCTTTTAAATGTGGTGATAGAGAAATCAAAAACCGCAAGAGAAGACATAGCTCGTGATAAACAGCGGGGCCGCATGTTTCAGCTTCGCTGGTTAGTGCACTGAAACAGTAGGAAACAACGCTCGTGGTATTTCTGCGCTGTTTGCATGTGAACCAACTTTTGCTGGTTAGTGCAGAGTGCGTAAGCGGTCTTTATTTTTGCGCCTTTTCTGACTTACCAAGTGGCTTCATTACGGTACGAGTAATGTTTTTGGGGAACGGAGATTTACTAATCGTTCTTTCCCTTTAGCGTCCCTTTAAGTGGAAATGGCAGATTACTGCGCACATGCGACGTGCTTCGCACAATGCAGAGGTTCTATCTATTAGCCAACAGGAATCTAACCCAGTACGACGAAACATCTATCTTTATTTCCATTGTGCCTACAATATCATATATGAACCCTTCTATTGATGCATGAGCAGCTTCAGCTTAGTATAAATTTCATTGATTATCACGCGCAAGTGGATTAATGGCGTACACTGTATTGTGCCTCTTTGGCGCAGCGCGGCAACTCTTCTCGGGCTCCTTCCTGTCAACATTCCGCGAGGCGCTTTATCTAACTTAGCGGACAATGCCATAGGATGCGATAGCCATTGCCAGAGCCACCAGTTCCCGCTTGTCGACGACACTATCATGAATGTTGGTCTTCTGACGTGTTATATTAAAGCATTGTTACACTGCATTCTCTGTGTTCGACTTTCCTCGTGGAAAAGCATCTCTTCAAAAGGGCCTCACGGTGGAAACAGCTGAGCGGACGTGCAGTGGTGTAGCCAGGGGGTGGCACACTGTGCCCGTGACCACCCCCCCCCCCCGATTTTTTTTTTTGCCACGGCACACAGAGCACAAAATGACACTCGACCGCATCTGCCTGCCCGGCACCCCAGATCAACGAGGTGTCCCCCCTGCCCCCCCTCGAAGAAAATTTCTGCCTACGCCCCTGACTGGGTACGGTGAACGTTTGTTCGGCAGTGGTACCCGAAGCACAAGAAAGTGCTGTCAAGAGACTAGTATACACCTAGATTCATATCATTACAGTGGAAGGACAGCAATGCATTGCTTCCCAAGAGAAGTAAAGAAAGCACAGCAGAGTGCGATGCGCATTGCCAATTTGCGCATCGGGAAAGAAAGCTCACGCTGCTGGTTTCTTCGAAAACCATTCACTTCTTTTTCCCCAGAGAGTAGACCACTCATCTGTGTGTTTGTTCTAATATCAGGCAGGCGTTTCGAAGAAATGCCACACTCATGCGTGGCCTGGCATTTTTTCACGGGTTATGGTGTTTTTTACGGGTTATGAAATCACATTGGTGGTAATAGAATGTCGTGTCGCCCTGTCACATCTAATAAAAATAAAAGTCACCCCAGCTCTGAGGTTAAATGACGCATATGATACTGGTTTCTATAAATGAGGAGCTATTTATATTGTATGAAGCCGTTAAACACAACACAGGCTGGGGACGGAATTCAAGAACACTCATGTTCTGCGCATTGTTTGCAAGGTGAAAAAACGAAACAGTTGGACCAAAATAATAGTCGCCCAAAACGGCTTTCTCCAAGAAGAGTTCAGAAGAGTTCAGAAGAGTGGTAAGTTGGGCTAGTTGGTAATGATCCATGCTTATTGTAACTGCGCAAAAAACGGACGGAAACACGAAGGGCGAGAAAAGGACAAACAAGCGCAGACTATCAACTGAAGTTTTATTGCAAGAACGAGGCAATATAAAGGGTAGGAAAAAGCGAGAGAGGGCAAAAAAAAGGAGGAGACAAAAGGCACGAGGGACCAAATAAAAAAAACTGTGGCCACATCAGGCATGGCACACCCGTCATACAAAACCAAGATAACTTAACTCTTTATCATGTATGGCGACAGAGAGAACACTAACGCAGGACTCAGAATTCTTTTGAATATGCGCAGCCTCAATTAGTTCTCGCGCTCTTTGGTTCTTATGCCGGAACAACACAGAGGTATCACCAAAGAGCGGAGTGCAGCCGCATTTCTTACAGTGGGCTGCTAGATGAAGACCAGAGTGGCCTTTCAGAGATTTAAAATGTTCTCGAAGTCTAACATTAAGGCAGCGGCCTGTTTGTCCCACGTAAACACGTTTGCATGACAAGGGTATGGAATAAACAACACCAGTGATACAGGATACATAATTATTGACATGACTAACATTACATGTATCTTGCCGAACATTTTGCTGATTTGCGATTCGTCTGTCTACTTTAGCGCATAAAGTGGACAACTTGTTCCTGGCAGATATAACCACTTGGACGTCATATCTTGACGCAATCTTTTTTAGGCGGTGGGTAAAACAGTGAACATATGGCAGAACAGCAAATTTCTTATGCTCCGCCTTCTCATCCAAGTCACATCCATCACCAGGACCTCTCTTTATTTTCTTAATCAACTTCTCGCAGACCTTTAATAATACGTCCCGTGGAAAGCCTGCCTGTCGCAGTTTTTTCACCTGCGCAGAAAAACTGCTTTCAACCAAATGCGTGCAGGTTTTCTTCAGTGCAGAGGTAAAACAGGAGAGTGCAATGGCATTTTTTACAAGTTTTGTGTGACCCGATTAATAGTTTAGCAGAGGCTTCACAGACCTAGGGGCGTAGCACCAACAGACATGCGTGGACGAGAACTGCAGCTGCAGATCCAAAAATTGGATACATTGGTCCTTTGCGTATTCCGAAGTAAACTTCAGGCCAAGACCACACTGGTCAAAACTCCTTAGGATGCCTGCCGAGATATCTTCAGTGCCCTTACGGAAAAAAAAACAATGTAGTCGTCAACGTAACGAAAAACTCTGATTATGGATGCCTGTAAAACCGGTTGGAGCTCCCGGTCGACTCTACTTAGAAAAATATCTGATAGAACCGGCGCCACCCTAGACCCAATCGAGACACCTTTCTTTTGCAGGTACACCTCACCTTGGAAAGAAACAAAGACCCCAGGTAATAGAACAAAAGTTCTGTGAAGGAATCAACTGACATGCCACTTAAACCTTTGAAGGCAAGTTCATCATTGTGACACGTTATACATTCCTTCACTGCGGTCAGGAGGTGATTATGGGGGAGAGAATAAAAAAGATCCTCTACGTCAATGCGCACGGCATCACAATCAACGGGGTTGTCAACTCGCAAGAATTGCACAACCGTTTCCGAGTTAGGAACAACGTATGGGTCATCTATATATAGAGATGATAGGCAAGTCTGCAAAAAACCAGACACACAATACTGCCACGAGTCACGTTCCGTGACTATTGCACGGAAAGGCATCCCAAGCTTGTGCGTTTTTGCAGTGTAAAAAAGTTCAAGCTGCAATTTGTTCGCCTTTTTTACAGACTGCGCAAGCTTCTGCAGGTTCATATCCAGCAACAGGGCGACAGCTTGTTTTTTTCCTTTCCGTTGGCTTAATTGACGTAGTCCGGAAATTCTTTCGCACAGCCTGTAACGCCTTCTCGCAATACATTCCCTCCAGCAAAACAACGAACTGACCTTCTTTGTCAGAAACAAGTAGTCTAAGCGCATTGTTAGCTAAAAAATCAACCATCCCTTTCCAGTTAAAAGTCAGCCCTGGCTTGCCTGGCGTCCCACCTATAGCGTCCATGCAGTCTCTAATACACCGCTGTTTTTCAACCTCTGGTACATGGCGGGAAATATCATGCAACAGACTGACCTTGTCAACGTTCGACAGACGAGGCTCAAAGGCAAACTTGGGCCCTAGCTCAAGAACCTGCCTGTGTTGGTCCGGTAGATGCGCATTTCCCAAAGTGAAAACATGTCCGTTTGTAGCAGAAGTCCTTTCACGACGAGGCAACGTCGGGCGGACTATATTCCAGAGCGCCTCAGTAGCTAGGTCGGCGGTAGCACACCAATGTCTGTGGAGTCGATTCCTGTAGAACCGGTGGGACGGCGTACCACTCCTCACACTGCACACACTGAGCATTGACGTAGAGGATCTTTTTTATTCTCTCCCCCATAATCACCTCCTGACCGCAGTGAAGGAATGTATAACGTGTCACAATGATGAACTTGCCTTTATAGGTTTAAGTGGCATGTCAGTTGATTCCTTCACAGAACTTTTGTTCTTTTACCTGGGGTCTTTATTTGTTTCTTTCCAAGGTGAGGTGTACCTGCAAAAGAAAGGTGTCTCGATTGGGTCTAGCGTGGCGCCGGTTCTATCAGATATTTTTCTAAGTAGAGTTGACCGGGAGCTCCAACCGGTTTTACAGGCATCCATAATCAGAGTTTTCCTTACGTGGACGACTATATTGTTTTTTTTCCGTAAGGGCACTGAAGATATCTCGGCAGGCATCCTAAGGAGTTTTGAGCAGTGTGGTCTTGGCCTGAAGTTTACTTCGGAATACTTAAAGGACGAATGTATCCAATTTTTGGATCTGCAGCTGCAGTTCTCGTCCATGCATGTCTGTTGGTGCTACGCCCCTTGGTCTGTGAAGCCTCTGCTAAACTATAAATCAGGTCACACAAAACTTGTAAAAAATGCCATTGCACTCTCCTGTTTTACCTCTGCACTGAAGAAAACCTGCACGCATTTGGTTGAAAGCAGTTTTTCTGCGCAGGTGAAAAAACTGCGACAGTCAGGCTTTCCACGGGACGTATTATTAAAGGTCTGCGAGAAGTTGATTAAGAAAATAAAGAGAGGTCCTGGTGATGGATGTGATTTGGATGAGAAGGCGGAGCATAAGAAATTTGCTGTTCTGCCATATGTTCACGGTTTTACCCACCGCCTAAAAAAGGTTGCGTCAAGATATGACGTACAAGTGGTTATATCTGCCAGGAACAAGTTGTCCACATTATGCGCTAAAGTAGACAGACGAATAGCAAATCAGCAAAATCTTCGGCAAGATACATGTAATGTTAGTCATGTCAATAATTATGTATCCTGTATCACTGGTGTTGTTTATTCCATACCCTTGTCATGCAAACGTGTTTACGTGGGACAAACAGGCCGCTGCCTTAATGTTAGACTTCGAGAACATTTTAATTCTCTGAAAGGCCACTGCGGTCTTCATCTAGCAGCCCAGTGTAAGAAATGCGGCTGCACTCCGCTCTTTGGTGATACCTCTGTGTTGTTCCGGCATAAGAACCAAAGAGCGCGAGAACTAATTGAGGCTGCGCATATTCAAAAGAATTCTGAGTCCTGCTTCAGTGTTCCCTCTGTCGCCATACATGATAAAGACTTAAGTTATCTTGGTTTTGTATGACGGGTGTGCCATGCCTGATGTGGCCATAGTTTTTTTTTTATTTGGTCCCACGTGCCTTTTGTCTCCTCCTTTTTTTGCCCTCTCTCGCTTTTTCCTGCCCTTTATATTGCCTCGTTCTTGCAATAAAACTTCAGTTGATAGTCTGCGCTTGTTTGTCCTTTTCTCGCCCTTCGTGTTTCCGTCCGTTTTTTGCGCAGTTACAATAAGCATGGATCCAAGAAGAGATCGTGGATTGAGGTACGTAAAAGCTTCATGCTTTTTTAAGGGGCAGTAGATACGATGTATATTGTTGGCTATGAAAACTGCGAGTAATGCGAAACGAAGGGACAAGTGCCTAGTCGGGACAATAACCATTCTCTAATACGATCACAGAAAAGTTTGACCGTGCTGAAAGGCAGAAGAACGGGGACGAAGGCGAGCGCGTGCTCCGCTGCCTTTCCGCTGACTGAGCTGAAGCGTCAGTTAGTCTACTAGCAGTCGTCGCAACGTTGCAGAAAAAACTCAGCCAATAGACTATTTTATGGACGGGTTTCGCTGCCGCCATTTTGGGGCTGTTAACCTTGCCATGTTTTATCTTGAACAACTAAGTGAACAGTGTTACGATGGGTGTATACGCATGAAAACTGCTGGGTTGGTGCATTTGGCGTTTCCTGACTTTATCAATTCGCGTCAGGGGATAAAAATTAAGAAAACATTCGTTCAACAGCCCATAATGACGGCGCCCATATGCCTTACTAGCCTTACGTAACATAGTCTATGGTTGGATAAGTAAACAGACAAAAGGACGGACGGAGGAGCGGGCACGCTGTGTGTGCCTGCAGATGCCAAGTATTCGGTGTGGGTGGCAGCTGCGGAAGTATTTTTTTAAGCGACCTCTGTTATAAGTTGCATATTATCGTGACGGCATATTACGCGTAAAACCCGGCGAGAAATGCGGCCCCGGGAGGTGCCCCGGTCAAACGCGTTGTTTACCAATCACTGACGCGATCGTGGACTTGAGCCGTTTCAGATGTCCGATCTTTCATCGAGGTCACTTGACATTTCACCTTGCCACATTTCCTTGTAGTGTCGCGCTGCTAAGCACGTGGATGAAGGTTCAATTCCCGGCGTGGAGGAAGGAAACGGGAGGGAGCAGTGCGAGGGAGAAAAGCGTTACTCCTTGCTTCGCTTGCCCCCATTTTCCCGATACACTCTAAGCCAAAAGAGAGCAACGGGGGTATATGGGTTCCTCCTTTGAGGGAGCAAGTGCTTTGCCACTCCCATTACTCTCCTAAAAGGAGCAACGGCAAGGGGAGGAACCGTTGCTCTCCTTGAGGACCAACTGTTACTCCTTCCTGATGCTCCTTAAGGGAGCAACGGATGCTCCTTCCCGTTACTCCTTAGTTTCTTCTTGGGCCGAAAAAAAAATTCGTTTTTGATTGACTTCTAGAGCACATTGAGGTTTATACACATATTTGTTTGGATGTACAAATGATACACAGACATCTCGTTCAGAAAGAAATTTCAGAAAAATTGCAACAAACACACAGGATTCGAACTCGCGACCACTTAATCACCATGCACGCACGCTAACCACTGCGCCACCAAACGCTACGGCGCCGTCTGAAAGGAAACGGGGTTATGTAGGTACCGACGGGTCGTTGCGCGTTCTGACATGTTAGTGAAATGAGTATAGGCGTGCAGAACCAGTGGTGATGTTCGAAAGAGAATAGAAGGTAACAATGTATACATCTGAAAACGTCAAGGCAATGAGTCTCTCGCGAAAACACAGGCTTTGCCGTGCTCCCTTTGCGCTAGCTAAAAGCCAGTTTTTTCTTTTTTTTTCTTTTTTGCCCGGAGGTGTGTTTTCTTCTTCTTTATTATCATTGTTATTATTTATATCAATATTAATAACATTATTTTTTGCGGAAGAGTCGCCTCCCCTTTGAAAAGACAACACCGCCCGAGCTGATAACGTCCGTTTGCTCTGAGATTAAACACAAATTCAAACTACCGGACCCGATTGCGATAACTGTCCTCCCGCCAAAATCAGCCAGTGACAAGGTAGAGATGAGGGGGTAGGGGAGGCAGCGGCGTTAGCTCGCTGTCAGTCTCGTTGTCACCATAAAACCGCAAATGTAAAGTCTATCAATTGTGTACTTCTCTCAACCGCTTGTTTGTCGCGAAGTATACACGGAGTCTCGCGAAGCTTCGCATTTTATTGCCACACTCTCAGGCTATATATTTATGCCAAATGTTATACGTAAACACGCCATTTGACTTGCGACGACAACAGCTTCAGGTGCTGGCGTTCTAGTGCAACCATGCCTTTTATTGGGCGATTTTAGCTTGTATTGTGGGCTTTTAGCTTTACGTTACCGTGTTACGAGTTGCCGGAACGAATTTGCGCATACGCGGGCCTTTACAGAACGTGAACTACTCTCCGGATTGGCTTTACGTTTACGGCCCTATCTCGAAAATCCACATTCGTTCGCGGTTACTCGCGATATCCGCTTTGCCGAGGCTCCAGCCGCCGAGTGAAAAAAAGCCGAAGTGCGAGCGGTAATTGCGATCACTTTGTTTCAGCGGCTAGAGTCACTAGAGTGACCTAGAATTAGAATACCGAAGCGGTAAAAACGTGAGAAGCCTTGACATAAATACCCCGACAGGCTGGATAGGTGACGCCATCTAGCGGGAACAAGATGAAGCAGGCAAGCAAAAAATTGTTATTTCAGAAACATCGTGTGTTCCACTTCTGGTGTAAATGCCTTGCCGCGGCATTATTACGAATGAGTTACCTTTTCAATAATTTTTTTTCCTCTAAAACACTAGGCGAAAACAAACGTGTCCACGACTATGGTTGCACGAAGCGTCACAAGATGGCGACACCATCGTCGGATAACCCGGTATTCTACGCTAAAAACCCCTCGAGATATTTCTGCAGCGGTTATACAATCTTATATAAATCAAATATAATTTAAATGCCGTTATCATCAACATTTCATGGTTTATTCAAACGTAAAGGTATCCGTTTACGTACGGGGAGGTAAAACCTTTCTAAAACATGTGTTCCGGTAACACGGGAGCATTAAAAAGTTTACGTACAAGCCAAATGTCCCTATTAGCGTGTGTATCTCTCTGTTCAGTTTACAAAAACTAGTTTCCTTATGCCAGCCCGCAAGAAAATGTGGCCCATGCATCGACCGATACAGGGTGCGTCCTGCAGGAGAGCAGCGGTTGCGCGCCGAGAGAAACTGTTGCCGTTCGTCCTTCTGTTGCTCCCTTCCAACCTAACCCTAAACGCTTACTCCCCCAACTTGAGCCATGTCAGCCATCTTGTTCCAGTTGGTCTTTTTGGGGAGTAACAGTTGGTCTTTAGGAGTAAAACCGGCAGTTACTCTCGTTTTTTCCATTTTTGGCTTAGAGTGTAGGACACTGCACGGCCCGGCACTCGTTCAAGTTTATCCGCCCAAACCCGGCTCGGTCCGAACCCGAGAAAATATTTCACCTACGCGGCCCGGCCCGGCTCAACCGCAGATAGGGCCCGACAGGGGCCCGAGCAATTAATCTAGGTAGTGTTACCCGAACAGGGAATCGACCAGCAAGGCGTTTTAAATAGCAAATTTCTACGCTTTGTTGCCGTATGCTTCGCTAATAATGGTACTTTTACGCACGGTAATTCCTTGTACAAAAGGGCCTCACGGTGGAAACAGTTGAGCGGACGTACATTGGCGTAGCCAGGGGTGGCACACTGGGCGCGTGCGCACCCCCCCCCCCCCCCGATTTTTTTTTTTTGCCATGGCATACAGAGCACAAAATGACACTCAACCGCACCTGCCTGCCCGGCACCCCTGATCAAGGAGGTGTTCCCCCCACCCCCCGAAAAAAATTTGTGCCAACGCCCCTGACTGGGTACGATGAAGTTTGTTCGGCAGCGGTACCCGAAGCACAAAAAAGTGCTGTCGAGATACTAGTATACACCTAGATTCGTGTCATTACAGTGGAAGGACAGCAATGCATTGCTTCCCAATAGGAGTAAAGAAAGCACAGCAGAGTGCGATGTGCATTGCCAATTTGTGCATCGGGAAATAAAGCTCACCCTGCTGGTTTCTTCGAAAACCATTCACTTCTTTCTCCCCAGAGAGTAGACCACTCATTTGTGTGTTTGTTACTTTTAATATCATGCAGGCGTTTCGAAGAGGTACATGTACATTCGGTTAGACAAGCATTAAAATAAATTTTTGACGTACACAAATTTAGGTATCTTTGCTTCTGCATCACCCTTAGCTTTTCTGATGCTTGAATTGAGCTGCAGGTACCCTGCTGCTGACGTGATTTGTCAATACGCACTGCAGTAGTGCAGCCTGAACCTTTTATGGGCACATAGGCATAGCTCGGAATACTCACTCATGAGTACACTCAATCACATTCGCCCACACTCATCTGAACGTTGCGAGTGTGAGTATCAGTGAGTGACGAGGGGTGTGAATAGAGGTGAGCATGAACGTGAATGAGTACTCATGAGTGTGAGTAGAAGTGAGTATTGTTGGGTATCGGGTTTCTCAGCTTGCGGCTGCTTCTGCGCAGAGCTGATAGACAGAGCGGACAAGGCGACGGTGAGATAAGGCAAATTTATATACATATAAACAGAGGCGTTACATATTCGACACTGGGGCCGACAGCTTATGGGGCTTGCACTGAGGTGCGACGACGACCCGGGATTTCTTCGTTCGCTGCTCTCCCTCTCCGCGCAGCTTGGTTCTTTTATAGCCCTGACTGATTCCTTGCATCAGCCAGTAGTTCTAAGCCTCCAATCAGGAACCGCCGTTGGTCGCTGGCTGGAATCGGATCCGTGGATGAGAGGGCTTGCCACACGTTACGTCAGGCGCATCGCAGGAGTTGCCAGGGGTTGCATGAGACTCCCGCCGTGGTTGGCACCCGTTGCATCATCCTCGCTGCTGTTGACGTTTTTTGCATCAGACAGTGTATCGATGTTGGCGCCACTTGCGTCAGACGTTCTACCAGCTTGATACCTTGCCGAAGCAAGGAAGTTTGGGTTGGGAGCCCTGGCATAACAGTATCAACGTGAGTGAGTACTCATGAGTGTGAGTTGACGTGAGTATGAACGTGAGTGCTCATGATTGTGAGTAGACGTGAGTATGAACGGGAGTGAGTAGGCATGAGTGTGAATAGAGGTAAGTATGAACGTGAGTGGGTACTCATGAGTGTGAGTAGACGTATGAACGTGAGTGAATACTCATGAGTGCGTGTAGATGTGAGTGTGAACGTGAGTCAGCACTCATGAGGGTAAGTAGGCGTGGGTATGACCCTGAGTGAGTACTCATTAGTGTGAGTAGGCATGAGTATGAGCATGAGTAAGTAGCCATAAGTATGAGTAGACGTGACTAAGTACTCAGTTGTGAGAGTAGGCGTGAGTACGAACGTGAGTGAGTACCCATGAGTGCGAGTAGTCGTGAGTATGAACGTGAGTGGGTACCCATGCTTGTGAGTAGACGTGAGTATGAACGTGAGCGAGTGGTCAATTGAGAGAGTGGGCGTGAGTACGAACGTGAGTGAGTACATATGTGTCAGGAGTCGTGAGTTGAGTGTTAGTGAGTATTGACGAGTGTGAGTGGACGTGAGTGAGTACCGGTGAACGTGAGTTGCCCTGTGTATAACGTGCGTGATTACCGATGACTGTGAGTAGTCGTGAGTATGTATGTGAGTTAGTACTTATGAGCGTGAGTAGACGTGAGTATGAATGTGGGTATGGACTAGTGTGAGTGGACGTGATTGTGAGCGTGAGCGAATACCGATGAGTGTGAGTAGACGGGAGTTGAATGCGAGTATCGAGGAGTGTGAGAACGTGAGAAAAACGTGAGTTAGTACCGATGAGCGTGAGGGGCCGTGAGTATAACGTGAGTGATGACGGATGAATGTGAGTGAGTACTCATGAGCGTGAGTAGACGTGAGTATGAAAGTGAGTACCGACGTGTCAGTGAAACTGAGAACAAACAGGAATAAGCACCTATGAGCGTGAGTATAAGTGAGTATGAAATTGGGTGAGTATCAATGAGGATGAGTGGAGTAAGGAAGTCAGTGAATACCGATGAGTTGAGAATAGACATATCATATGATATAGAATCGCCGTACATAGCACCCACAGAGCCACGTACGCTCATTCTGCTCGATTATAACCCAAATTGTCACCGCAGATGCAGGCAAACCCCGAAAACAGCAACCAAAAACGAGGGTAAAAGCGTGCACGGCTGTGCCCCGGCAACGCACGCCGTTATCTAGAGCTGTTCACCTACCCGACAAGGCGTCTCAAGTTTAACCGAATGCCGCGTACGTGCTGGAAGGGCTGCACTAAATCTGCGCCTCAAACTATCGTCTTGAACCAAAAAAGCCATTATATTTATTTAGTACACCGAAGTGTTCTCTCAGGAATTGACTTCTTTTTCACGCTTCCGCGAGTAGACGCACGCTGCACCTTGAATATCGCTGCAAATGTTATTAGAGACACGAAGGTCGCGGGATCGAATCCCGGCCGCAGTGGCCGCACTTACGATGGAGGCGAAAATACTGGAGGCCTCTGTACTTGATTTAGGTGCACGTTAAAGAACCCCAGGTGGTTGAAATTTCCGGAGCCCTCCACTACGCCGTCCCTCAGAATCATATTGCCGCGACATGTTGGCCGCATTCAAATGGTGCACCCGTCACCATGCATACGAAACTGCGCGCCGTATCGTAGTGCCGCGCAGCGACTATCGTGGCACGAGCACCTGGCCGGATTCGGCTCGCATGCTTCACGCGCTCGTGTGCCTCTCGGGGAAAAGAAGAAGAGGACAGCTGAACGACATCTTTGGAGTTGGACTGAATCGCAGTTTTAACACCAAATTCTTTTATGCCGGGGTCCACCAAGACTTCAGTGACGTATTTCCGTCACGGAAATGCCGTCGAAAAAATTTACACGATTAGATGGCAAAGAAAAAAGCTTCCATCAACGGGCATCGAACCCACGACCGCTCGGTCCTCAACAACAGATGCCGGGCTAACTAACTGAATCCGCTGCCCCGAAGTGGACATGTACACAAGGTGGACACATCGAGAAGAGCTCCCCAGCTCCAGTTGACGCAACATCGCTATCTGCGTTGGCTTGGCTAGCATTGCCATGTGCTCCGCGAATCTAATACGCGATGATAGTTAGCTTCGTTTGTGAAAGTCGGAGCACTACCCTTTGGCGCCGGGTGGGCACAGATTAGCTGACATTTGGGGAAATGCAGGAGGAGCGCAGTAGCACCATGTCATGCCGTACAGTATGACATGACATGAATGTCATAATGACAAGGCATCGTTGCAGTTTCTACTTTACATGGTACCGCGCACAACTGCTCCATTTACGCAAAGGCGTGCGTCCGCCTCGCAACACTTGTATCCAGGTCAAACAGCACCTTGAGATGATTGCATTACATTGATTCATTCCACAGTGCGTGGGATTAGCCGGAACGTTTGCTTAGGTAGTAGCCGACTATATTTTTTTTCAAAATTTAATCATGCGGTTAAAGATGCGGCTAAAGCAATAGCGAACGAGGCAACCTTCGAACAAAAAAAAAAAAAGACTAACGCCTCTCTTCCCTGAACGCTCGCGAAATTAGCAAAGCCGACTTTCATCTTTTGGCATAGCCAGTACACGGGATGGAAGGATTCATTTTACAGAATGCTGTCTCTGCGGTCGCGTATCTTATGTTACCTTCGTTTGTATCACGTGGAAGGTTCTCATGCATTTCATTTGCCTTTCGAGGGTCCCTTCAAGGCGGGGGAGGGGGGTTCTTTCATTTCCGTATTGTTATTTTCCCCAAATAATTGGTTTCTTGTTATCGTTCCGACTTTTCGGTGATCGTAATCATTAGTCGCAGAAATTTTCATAAGCACATATCAGCCTGGCGCTCTTTGGCCACTTTCAGCATTGCGCCTAAAGCGCACTCATCCGCCACTGTGGTCTAGTGGTTTTGGTGCTCGACTGCTGATCCTAAGGTCACGATATCTAATCCCGGCCGCGGAGGCCGCATTTCGACGGAGGCGAAATGCTACAGGTCCGTGTACTTAGATTTAGGTGCACGTTAAAGGGACACTAAAGAGCAACACGAAGTTAATACGTGACGAAAGATGGGCATTGGAGAATGCGTGTAGGTTTTTGTTCGGTGCAAAAAGAGGACTTATTAGTGGAGAAATTCGTAATCAAAGATCAAATATCTTTTCCTCAATTTCACTCGCCTGAAATTTGGCGCTGGAGCTGTGTCGTCACTGCGTTCATTGCTCTCAGCGAATCAGAGGGCGCCATGAAACGTCACAGCATGCGTAGGCGACTGCTTCCGCCATATGGCTTCCGCTGCTTCCGTGTTTTCCGTCATCATGGCTGTCCGATGGATAGCGGTGCAGACTGAACCCGCTGAACCTTGCAACGAAGACATCGCAAGGGAAATGGGTTTATATTTCAGCGACTTCAGCCAAGTGGAGCGCGATGTATTTCTTCGAGCTCGCGCGGCTAGTGTTCAGCGCACGCCATCGGAGAGCGAAGCCTCGTTTTCGTCGACGGAAAGCGAGGCGGCCAGTCAGCCAAGCGACGTCGTCGGTGAAGAGCTTCATTCGCGACTCACCCGTACTGAATGGTAAGTGCTAAAGCCTTTAACTGCCCACGTATTTTTTCCGTTCAGGAAAAAGGAATGGTGCTTCTGCTAAGTGCCTCGGAAGTAGGATGGTGCGTCAACGCGACGAAGCGAGGGTTTACCTCTAGGGCCAGGATACCGTCCGCGTGCGCCGTGCAATCTCTCCTGCGGCTTCTTATTGGTGCAGTATCAGGGCGATGTCACTGAGCCCAGTCCGCAGCGGTGTCTACGCCGTCATGCCATATTTGCATTGCCTATCACACATCCAAAAGGTAGGAGAAAGGTACGGAATTTGCGGCGTATTTTTAGTGCCACGAAAACTTTAAAGAGTGTGCCCTCTGCTGACTAAAGGAAAAAAACGAGCAAGGATCGTGCACAAAGGACCACAAGAATGAGTACACCAAATGCATTTCAAATAATATTTAATAAATTCCTTTGTCCTGTGGTCGGTCGTATATTGGTCAAACCGGCCGCTGCTTCAATGAATGCGCACAGGAACACAAGCAATCCATGCGCACTGGCTCGGACAGTAATCATGCCTTAAAATGCAAGAACTGCGACAACATGAGCTGTTTTCCTCAGCTGGAAAAAGCTAAATTCTTTTATAAGGCAAAAACGAGAACAGAAAGATGTCATCAAGGCTTCTTCATCGCAAAAAAGACAAAAAAAGAAATAAATTTCTTAGATGGTCACTCTAAGATGGACCCTTCTGGAATTGTAACGCGCCCGTGGTCTTGCCGCATTTTCGCAGCCTGTTTGATTATTAGTGCAATTGCTCTCTGTAAACTCTTATAAATGTTCTACCTTTAAAAAATAAACACACTTGAAAGTCTGCACTTCATGTGTGTGCGTGTTATATGTTTCTAACGTGTCGTCTTCCTCGTGCAGTTTAAACGTTCTTCTAAATTTATGAACCAACTATACCAACAAAATGCCTTACTTCAAAAGAAAGATTGCTCAATGACGGCTTGGAGACCCATGAAAAGCATCATTCATAGGCTGGAGGCAACACTCAATCCAGAAAACAGCAGTGCTGTGGCCAAGTCAATGTTCCCCTTTGGCTTGTCGCCAACAAGAGGTTGACATCACCATGCGTACGTGTGTGTGTTAGGGCACTCGACTCTTGCTGTGATGCGAGTCTCAGACTTCCGAAGCTTCACCGTGCAGGCAGTGGCGAGGCATGTGTGGCAGAGGTTCAAGAGCACCATCAGACATGTATAAAAGACGATGTAATAACTCGAAGGCCGAGCGTATTCCATATCCACACCGTCTGAAAAAGAATGTGAAAAATGTGAATTCTCATTAATGCATAAAATTACATAATAAGGCTATGCAGTCATTTATTTCTTTTAGTGTGATTGCCATGCTCCTGCAGACAATATTGCTTACCATCCAAGCATGCACTAATGCCATGCAACCAACGGCTTCTGTTTACTTTTTTTTTGAGTGCCACCTGGGTCCTGCAATATGAATGCAAGGGCTGTGTTCAAACTTATCCATGTATGATGTCAATAGACTGTAAGCAAACTTATACCCCTGTCACACTGGAGGTGTTAATGTCATTAGGTTCGAATGTCATTCGGCGCAACGAATGCCATTCGATCCGTGGTGGTGCTACACAGGAAAAAGTAATGTCATTCGTTCGTGATATCAATGTCGATAATTCAGAAAAAAATGGCTGGGCAGGTTGAGGGAGGTAAATGTAGAGTGGCATGAAAACGAAGTTCTTTATTTTTTAAAAGGCATGTGGGAAGTCGCATCGCTAGATAAACACGGATAAAATTTCATATCGCAGGATATCTGGACACCATAAGCCAAGACGACGCTTAGCCAGTAGCCAGAGCCGATAGAATGGCTGACATGGCCGTACCGCTGAACGACGACGCTAAGCTGCAGCAAATAAAACTTAGCGTTGCAAGGAACGCGCATAAGCCAGAAGAGCTTTGACGGAAACTCAGAGCGTTCCGCGTTTGTTCGTTTTCAAGACGCGGTCTCGCACGCGTCCATGCGGGAAAAGAGCTTTCAACGAAACTGCGCACAATTGTCTTCTCATAGCCTTATGAGAGCAAACATCTCCACCTCGGTCCAGTGCGCTCGTGGAGTTCATTCCATCGCTGCAGACACACATGCACACAGGCGTCTGTTTGTTTACATTATGGCCGACAGTGCCGGCGGCCAGACGCCGTTGAGGTGGAGAGTAAAAACATTTTGCGACAGCCTTCCGTACACCTGTGCTCGTTAAAATCACAGACGCCTTTAAAAAAGAAACTATAATTGCGTGTTAGCACGAATGCGTGTCGAATTTGGAATACTAAATGACATAATTTTAAGTAGTCTCTGGTGTACAGACTATACATTCGGTTCGACTTGGACAGCGAATGTGTTTTTCGAACTCATTTGATTGCTTAAGTCATTCGCCTCTAATGACATTAAATATCACTGTGTAGCAGCCGCATAATGTCATTAAGTGCGTATGTCATTCCATTCGAATGACATTAAAACGTCCAGTGTGACAGGGGTATTATGTTGGGAAATTCTTAAGCCTGTGCAAATATTCGAGTTTCGAATTCGAATCGAATAGCTTGATTCAACTTTCGAATAGCTAGTATTTGAAGTTTCAAATAATTAGACAGGACGAATATCTAAAACACGACAAAGGCCAATGGTGCCACGTTGTTAGGGCAGGGTGTATAAAACTAACACTAACGTAATTCAGCAGGCCTTTCATTAATAGTATGCTTCCATATTGCTAGCGAACACACACAAAGGACGACATAGAAGGAGACAGGACCACCGCAATCAATACCAACTAGCCCAGCTTAATGCATTAACAACTTTCGTTAATACTTTCACCAATATCCTGGTTCAAAAAGGAGTGCATGTTTATTTTTAAAGGAGATTATGTTATTTCCGCACTGTCAAGCTCTTCACAACTTCGCTTTCGAAACGATGACACGGACTTGTTGCGTAGTTTGGTTGCGCATGCCTCAAGCGCCGTAAAACATTCTGACTTTGGCCCGTGAAACCCTCAGCGATTGGCTTCATATGTTCAAATTGGTTCACGTTGTGCAGTCGTCACTGCCGCAGCACACCACTCGTTCAGAAACTCCTCCGTCACGCAGTTAAAATGCTGCTGTGAACGGGAGCCCGAAGATTTTTGAGCTCGGAGCACTCATGACGATAAAGCGCAACATCACCGTTGTGAGATGAGCCATGTTACGCGACATAGGGAAAAAAAAAAAAGAATAGCTACTGCACCCCCCTCTATTAGCCGTTCGGAGGTTAGAAGTGCCGCTGCTGACTAGAATGGCGGCTCTTCTATCAACATGCCTGCGCGTCCATAAAAGCGTAAAAAAAAAAGAAAACGTCCCGAACAAGCGCGTAATAAAGCTGCCACCGTACCGTAGTCCCTCATTTTTCCTTTGTCTTGCCGTAACTGGCGGTACACGTTTTGTGTAAATAAGATATATAAATAAGGGCAGCTCAGTGAGCGCATGTTTTCAACTGCAGGAAACACTGTAACGTCACAGCGAGGGAATCTGAAGCCAGGTCATGTAGAACAGGTTGTGTTTATGCATGACAATTTGTAGGCATTCGGTAGCAGTTACTCACCGCGCTTTATGTTCGAGGGCATAAGCAGATTTCATTTCTTTGTCCTTTCTTTAAGTTTTAGATAAATCTTTTGTATTGGATATTTTTGGCCACTATTCGGCACTATTCGATTCGAGATAAAATTTCACTATACGCACACCCCTAGAAATTCTATTTCATCCATTCCGTCTATGCAACACGGGCTAACGTAAATAATCAAAGCCCACTTAGTCGTCATCCTCCCCTAGTCCAGGGTCCAAGCTGACTTGTATGGTTGGTATGTGGAGCCAGTGGTGTCCATATTGGTCCGGACAGGTGATAAATTAGGTGAGGAGATATAGTTGGTCTCAGGAGGGACTTGTTGTCGCTTTTATGGTGTGGATGTCGGTGACACATCGTCAATGTTAATCTGGAGGCCCTCATCTTTTTTTTTCCCTTTAGAGTGAGGTTCACTTGAACTCTACGTAGAGCAAGAAGGTTGTTATAAATGAAACTTCAATCATAACAGTATGAAACGTAAGTGGAAAAACTGATGAGCTCAACATTTTTCACTGTACGAATTCTATGAACTTCAGACTGCTGTTAGCAGAAATAATGCACGCCTGTATGCTGTGACAATCGCTATGCAAAGAAGTTTCAGGCAGTTAATTATTGGTTGCTGTGGAGTTCCTCAAAGCAATGCAGCACGTGTAATCTTTGGAACAATATTTAGAGCTAGGAATTAGGGAAAAAAAGTGGACACAAGACACTGTTTTGTTTATCTTGCCCCCCCCCCTGGTCTAACTGCTTTTTTCAAAATGAACCAGTACCTTGCCCACTTTGCAACTATTATCTACTTTTCCATGCACAAACACAACAGTTCTGAGATTATGGTGATGTTATTAATATAACATCAAATTTTTTTCTTGCACACTAATGAGGAAGCATGGTCACCTGAACTGGGCTGACAGAGCAGCCAGTGCTGCCAGCCATGAGGAAACAGTGGGAGAAACTGGGCCTAATGGATACAACATTAACCTTATTGATGGACAGAGGTTTATTGAAGAGACTTGAAATGAAATTAGACAGGAGCCTGTTTATGTAGCTTCATGTTCCTAAAATAAGCCAATGATTACTTGACAACATACTAGCTATAACCTCAACCTGGGTTTGAAAACATAATGCTTCCATTTGGTCATGCTGAAAGAGAATGAATGTTTCAAGTTTTGCGAACGAAAGTATTGCGAGACACATTTTTCTCATGTCATAGAGTTTAAACATATATATAGTTGTGACCAATGCACTATACTCACCGACACTTATGCCTCGCACATGAACTTGCACACTTTTATCAATTCCAGTACTGCGGCCAGTTGTACCACTTGCAGGACACCGGAAAGAATCCTTTTGCTTCAGCAATCCACTGGTACTGACAGATAGGCAGCACCTATAACAGGCCCAATCCATGTAGGAAAGCATATGTAGCTCTTACAGCTGCCAAAAGACAGCCTTTAGTGCAGCCTCTGTAATGAACATTATTAAATGCAAAGCATTTCTTAGCGAACTTCTGCGACTTTGACCGTATCTATCTATCGATCTATCAGACGACTAAGACTTTGTGCTCTCCTGGCCGTTTCGTTAATGGGATGTATATCGAAATTGCTATGGCCTAACATGACTGTATGATGAACATAAATGACAGGTAATAAAATGAAAATAATGACGTGTGTCATGATCGGCATGATTTACATGCCACGGTCTTTGTGCTCTTGCGGTCATTTCGTTAAATTGATATATACCAAAATTCGTACGGCGTGACAAGAGCGTATGACGAAGGTAAGTGACAGATCCGAACATGCAAATCGTGACACGCATGTCATTTACAACATGCTTTACATGACATGGTCTCGGGGCACTCGCGACTGTTTAATTAATGGATATATACCAAAACTGGTATCACAAAAGAATTTAGTATGACGAACATAAAGGACAGGCGGTAACATGAAAATCATGACACGCACGTCATGTTCGGCATGACATATTTGCCATGCTCATGATGCACTCGCAGCAGTTTCGCTAGATTGACATGTACCAAATTTAGTATTGCATGACGTGACTGCATAACTAACATAAATGACTGGTGGTAACATGACAATCATGACAAGCATGTCATGTAGGAAATGGCTTATATGCCAGGCTCATGGTGCACTCGCGGCGGGTTCACTAGCTTGATATACACAAAAATTGGTATTGCGTGAAGCGACTGTACGACGAACATAAATGACAGGTGTTAACATGAGAATCGTGTCATGCATGTCAAGTAGGGCATGATTTACATGCCACGCTCATGGTGCACTCGTGACCGGTTTGTTAGCTTGATATACACCAAAAAGTATATTGCATGACGTGACTGTACGACGAACATAAATGAGAGGTGTAAACACGACAATCATGGCATGCCTGTCCTGTAGGGCATGATTTACATGCCACGCTCATCGTACTGTGACGGCCGGTTCGTTAGCCTCAGATACACCAAAATTGGTATTGCGTGGACTGACTGTACGACGCACATGAATGACAGGTTTAACACGACTATCATGACATGCACGTCAAGTAGGACATGATTTACATGCCCTACTAGCAACCTAGCTGAAAAAACAAACAAGAGGAAAAAGTGGCGCGCCTACTCGGTATACGTTTACGGTGGCGATCATAAGTGGGATTCGACACTCAACGAGACGCTGGTTTGCTCCTGCAAGGGCACCTGTGGCGGAAATGACTGGACGGCGCAGCTGATCGGGAGAGGACTCCCCTTTTGAGCACGCCAAGAGCCTTCCCGAGCGCAGGGTTGTACACATAATCCGATGGCGAGAAGTGCAGAGAACATAGCATCGGGTTCTCTGGCTCTTTCTGCCGTGTAATCATGTGTATAGCGTTGAGCCATTGCGAACGACGGGGCTTATCGCGCGGCACCACATGAAGCGATACAGTTGGGTTGACACTGCCGCTGCCCTTGAGCCGACGCCTTGGGCCGTTTGTACAGCCGGCTCACGCCGTCGTCCACATCGCTTGCCTTCAAGCCGATATTTCCAGGGAGGAGAACGCTTTAGCGTATCATCCGCTGGTGAGCATGGACGAGGTGCCCAATGGGGTCTAGAAATGCACCACGCAATGACGATGTACAAGTCCCACGCTTTGGCGACTTGATTCCGAGAACCCCGGCGACGAGGTACGCGTTGAGTCCGGAGAGTGGTCCGAAGCGTCGTTGACTTCGAAGATCTTCCATGACGGCCACTGTCTCGAGCACCTGGAAACGCTTGTGCTTGCGTTCATATGAAAACTGGCCTGGCGCGATGAGAACCTTTCCAGCGCCTCCGCCTCACGTTCACAACGCCGCGCAGAAAGAGGTGTTCGCGACTGCCCCGTCAGGCTTCCGCGTAACGCCATGACAACAGGCCGCCTCGCTCACTCGACCAGGTTTACCAAGCACCTTCCAGGTATGCAGGGCTCGATGCTTCCGTGCAGTGCTAATAGTGCAGGAAAGGTTTCCTGCCGACAGGTCAACCTCAACGCACACCGGCGCCTGTCATTTTGGTATTTTCCAAACTAAACTTGACAAGCCACGCAACGAAACCAACGAAACTGCAACGCTGGAGCGCGACGCTGGCGAAGTGGGCGAAGCATGCACGCTGTGCGCGGCGCAAAACCGGAACCACCACGGCCGCACGCAGCGCCATGCCGTTTTTTCTTCTTTTTTATTTTAGTTTTGTGTTAAATTTGTACTTCCTTGAGTGGCATGGCTTAAATAGGTGCCGAGTACTGTTTATGGATGTTTAAGATAAGTTTCATCGGGCGTTTCTATTAGCAGCATTATATCACTGTCGACCAATCGCGGCCCGTCTGCGATTGTGATCTTGTACGTCACGAGCGCCTAGTGCGGGAAAGCCGATGGGGCGTCAGCACCCATCCTTCGGTTTTTCGCTATTTTCTCGCTTAAGAAAGCTCTGCTCGCCGTAACAATGGTACCGTTATAATCGTATTAAGATAATCTACCATCGAAGATCAACTTCCGGTTTGTCTTTAGTGTCCCTTTAAAAGAACCACTGGGGGTAAAAATTTCCCGAGCACTCCACTGCGGTATCATTCCTAATCAAATCGTGGTTTTGGGACGTAAAACCCCAGCAGTTAATATCATCAAAAGCACTATCACATCGTCAGTATCGTTTCTGCTTTTTTTTTAAATTCTTTCGGAGAAGCGCAATACCGTGCGCGAAATGTGGTACAACACCTGCCACGCCCGGACTACACAGCTCAGCGTGTGCCAGGAATCTCCTTTTTCATTACTTCTTTTTTTCCATTCCTTGTATCGTACGCCTCTGCCGGCTTTCCTGCCATCTCCAAAAAAGGGCGTGCTTCACCCCCATTTCGCTCAGCGGGTATGCGGCAAACATGTGAACGCACACCTTCGCAAGCCGGTGACATACATATCCACCCGGGCGAACCCACCGGCTGGGCTGTAAAGGGCGCGCGAAAAGGGCCGCAGCAGTATTGCGACACATCAAGCATCTACCCATCTCATGTTTAAATAATTGCAAATCAGTTCTGCGGAAAGGTGGCGGAAGGGTTAAGAAAGGGAAAATAGACAACCACCCGTTTGCAGCACGAAGCCACAAGGAAATAATAATTGTTGGAGTTTTACGACATGATTATGTGGGACACCGTAGTGGAGGGCCCTGGAAATTTCGAACTGAGGTTATTTTACGTCCACTTAAATCCATGTACACAGGCCTCTAAGCATATCTCCTCCATGGAAATGCGGCTGGGTTTCGCTCCCGTGACCTTCGGGTGAGTAGTCGAGCACCATAACCACTATAGACCACCGTGGCGGCTGATCTCGTGTCTATCTGTTACAGAAAGTGCTGATAACTACAGCAAGGAAACAGTTGCCAAACGCAAGCTTCTGTGGAATTCTGCGCAGGAAGAACGAAAACGAGGACAACGCGTACGTCTTGATTATGATAAACTATTCATCGATGCTGATATGTTCACTTGGGACGACGAAAAGAACCGTCGAGTCAAAATCAGGCGTAATAACAACGCGCTGTCCGCAGCAAGCCAGGATTGAACGAAATGGAGAGGGCATCAGGAATTCCGAATAGTCAACTTTAATGCTAGAAGTATAGTCAATAAGACGGCAGACTTAGAATACATATTAGTCAATTATGATCCTCATGTAGTTACAATCACGGAGACGTGGTTGCGTTCAGAGATTCAAGATAATGAGATCATACCTCCCGGATACAAGATAGTGCGTCGGGATCGACAGTCTCGAGGAGGCGGCGTTGCAATAATATTGAAAGAAGGTATTGAATTTAAAACACTAGGCGGTATTGCAGGGCATGAAAGTGTTTGGTGTGAAATGCATATTGGAACGTCACTAGTCCTTCTCGGTACTGTTTACCGACCGCCAAACTCACCCCTCTCATTCTTAGAGTCGATACAGAGTTACATAGAAGCAAACAAAAAGCGCAACTGTCGGCTGCTCCTAACCGGCGACTTCAATTTACCTGCAATTAACTGGGACACGTTCACAGCAGAGTGTCGGGAGCAGGCACACTGCGATTTGCTCCTAGACATTGCATTCACCTATGACCTTTCACAAGTTGTTCGCCAAAGTACGCGAAAATCGGGGGAAAGTCCGTCTATTTTGGATCTGGTTTTCCTTGACGGGCGCTTTGACCAGTTCGAAGTGTCAGTTGATAAGGGTATCTCAGACCATGAAGCTATCTTTGTCGACATAACACATAACGAAAGAATGTCAAAACATAAAGAGGCGATTACGAATGTTCCCAACTTTTTTGAGGCCGATGACACAAGTATCATTGACTACTTGTCATTTGCACTGGACAGTTTTGATTCTCAAGGTGACGTCAATGCCATGTGGGAATCTTTCAAGGATATTATCTTCCATTGTATCAAAAATTTCGTACCGTTTCGGAAAAGAAGGAATGCTAAGCGGAACCCTTGGATAAGTAGAGAAATAATCCAACTGAAGCGTAGAATAAGCCGCCAGAGACGCAAAGTAACAAAAGACCGCGCAAAAATAACTGAATTGTCTGCACAACTGCGTTCCATGATTACACAAGCCAAAAATAGATATTACAAAGAAACGCTGACAGAGTTCATGACGAAGTCTCCTGATAAATTTTGGCGTCACATGTCGAAAAAGGATAACGAGTCACTTAGCATTGTAGTGGATAACACAGTGGTTACTGATCCTGCAGTAATCGCTTCTTCTTCCAACGAGTTCTTTCAGTCGGTGTTTTCTACTCCGTCACAATCCAGTGTCGAATCCGCTCCCTCTCCATTGTTTCGCTCGGAAAAAATGCCAGACGTTGAAGTCTCTTATGAGGGAATTGTGGCCCAACTACTGAATATTGACGTAAAAAAGTCCGTAGGCCCTGATGAGATACCGAATGCATTTCTGCACAGGTATGCGGAATGGGTTGCTCATTACTTAAAGATTATATTTGACACGTCACTCGCAGAATGCCAAATACCTGATGATTGGCTTACGGCAAAGGTTATACCTGTGCACAAGTCTGGCGATAAGCAGTTCATTGAAAACTATCGTCCAATATCGCTGACCTGCGTTTGCTGCAAGCTCCTAGAACACGTTGTAGCCAAGTCAATTTACACGTATATTGAAAATGCCAACACATTTTTTCCCAACCAACATGGATTCCGACAGCGCCTTTCCACCACAACACAGCTTCTTGAAACAATTAATGACTTTGCCATGACGTTAACAAAAAGAAACAGATAGATGCCATCTGTCTTGATCTGTCGAAAGCATTCGATAGAGTGCTACATGCAGAATTGCTTCTGAAACTGGAAGTTATGGGAATAAACGAACAAATAGTAAAATGGATAACCGCGTACCTTCGGGGCAGAACGCAGTACGTAGAAGTAGAGCACATTAAATCAAAGCCATTGAACGTGACGTCAGGTGTTCCACAAGGGTCTGTATTAGGCCCAGTGCTATTCTTAGTCTATATTAATGATATCGCCTCTGAAATTGACGAAAGAATCACAGTACGGCTTTTCGCCGATGATTGTCTACTGTACAAAGAAATTGATAGCCCGGAAGATCAGGAGTTGCTCAGTGACGCTCTTAGGACAGTAGAAGAATGGTGCGACAAATTGAAAATGAAAATAAATGAGAATAAAACTGTCCTATTGCGTGTAACAAATAAAGTAAATAACATCTTCTACTTTAATTACACAGCAAATTCCTCGGTGCTTTCTACAGTTGACGTGCTGAAATACTTAGGCGTAAATATATCCACGAATTTAAGCTGGTCTTACCATGTTGGCAAAATATGCGAAACTGCGGAAAAGAAGCTCTGGTTCTTGCGAAGGAAACTGTGTTTAGCTTCACAGTCAGTAAAACTAACAGCTTATCTGACCTACGTTCGGCCCACGCTAGAGTATGCCAGTATAATCTGGGACCCTCATCAGTCAGGGTTAATTCAGAGACTGGAAAGAGTTCAACGTCGAGCAGCAAGGTTTATTCTAGCGCGATACTCTCGTAAAGATTCCGTCACCGAAATGCTCAGTTTGCTAAACTTGCCCACGCTTGCTGAACGCAGGCGCATAGCAAGATTAAAGTTTTTTTACCTTCTCACTAAAAACAAATTTAACATCAATAGCAGTCAGTACTTGATAGCACGACAAGGTAGAGCATTACGAAAAAGCAAAGATGGTACTTTCGAAATACCTCAGATGCATATTAAGAGTTACGCGTTTTCCTTCTTCCCGAGAACCATTAAAGAATGGAATCAGTTGCCACTAATAACGCGAGAAAGTATCAGTGCAGATCATTTTGAAAATAACCTAGCAGGCCAATAAAGACGCACGCATTTACGCATGATTTTTATTTTGTGTTTGTGTGAGTTCATTTGTTAGTATTGTGCTGTTAGCTTTATATTGTTTGATCGGTGTATGTGCAGATTATTTCGCTTATGAACGGCTGTGTGTTTTTGTACGGCAATGGTCGGTTATATTTTCTTACATCGCTCGTTAACTGTGTATTTATGTTGTTGTATAATTGTATGAAGCGTGGAAACTTGGGCAAGTTGGTAGGTCATAACTGAATAAACGAACAGCGCAACTGACAAGGACAAAGGAAGGTAACAACACACAGCGCTGTGTGTTGCGCTGTGTGTTGTTACCTTCCTTTGTCCTTGTCAGTTGCGCTGTTCGTTTATTCATGTATAATTGTGTTTATGGTGTTGTATAATTGTATAATTGGTGTTGTTTGATCGTATATACGAACTATTTGGCTTATGTACGCATATGGTTTCTTCTGTAGTATTTTATGCACGGTTTCTTATGTAGTATGGTTTCTTATATGTACGCTTGTGTTTTTTTTTCTTATGTAGTGTGGTTTCATATGTATTTTTTCTCTTCTCAAGTGTTTTTTTTTGTTCTATTTTTTATGTACAACATGCAAAAGTGCTGCTATTCACCCACCCTGTAACGGCCGACAGGCCAACAGTATGAGTAAATAAAAAAAATATCGGGCTTTGAATGTCTCGGCTTTGACAAGTCTAAAGCAGATTAAACAAGAAATAGAAAAAAAAGCGCAAGCTCAGAGCCTAGTTGCGGCATAACAAGTAAGCATTTTATGTTCTTAATACCACCAGACCTTCTTGATGTTAGTTTGCACATGTGTATGTGTGTAGGGGAGAAGGATGGGGCAGGCAATGGTGGTTTTTGGCTAGTACAGTACCGTTTTGTTGTGTGATCATGCTGCCACGCGCGTTTCTAAGTTTGTTTTGATGTATTCGGCTTTCAGCCACAAAAATAGTTAACAACGCTCGGCGCAGATTGGGCCACAATTTTTGGGAAGCTTCGCGTTGTTTGATATCATTCCGTTAAGATTACGCGCAGAACGCGAATGTTCAAGTGCATTCGAGAGCTTACGCGAGCACCAGCGATAACTCTGGAAGGTTCGATGACTGAGGTGCAAAAGACGACGCGTTTCTCCGATGACCCGATTACCAACGCTCTGTTGGCCGCTATTAGTGTACAGCGTGTATTGCTTGTAGTTTAACTTTTCATTTCCTGGGCGCAAATTCGCCAGAATAAAGTTTCGTCTTGAACCCGCCGACTGCTGCCTTCTTCAACGGTACCACGGGACAGTACGATAGGGTGCTGATAAGTGCCTGGCTTTGCCGCCTTCCATTTAGAATTCCTCATTTTGTCGTTTTGTCCACTTTACTTTCTTCACGCCTATGTCATAATTACTTCAATCAGGCCCGTAGCCAGGAGGGGGAGGGGGGTGCTAGGGGCCCGGACTCCCACCCCGCAATTTGAACTAGGCGTTTTGACCAAAAATAAATAATCAAAATAGGCGTTTTTCTCAAACAGTCAAGGTTTTCAGCAAGTCCCCCCCTCCCCCCCCCCCAAAAAAAAAATTGACTACAGTGTACTTGAACTAGTACAAATCACGACGCTCGGCTTAATTATCTGTTGGTTTCCATTAAGGTTGTATCAAACAAAGAAACCAGCCCTCAAAATTCTCTTCTTCCCTCATAGCGAGTGTTCCGGCAGGTCTTCAGGTTGTATGCGAGGGCTTATTGGTCAGCTGTCCGGTCGCTAGAAGATCACGTGCTACGTGACGCCAGCTGGCTAAACAAAATTCGGCGGATCCCACGCCTTGTGGGAATGGTTTATGCGAGTACATCTATGCTGTATTTTATGGCTTTGAGCCAAGCGTTACAAGGTGGATCGACATGTTTTTGTAAGTTTAGTAGCTGTGTGCACATCATGGGCTTACGAGGCACGTCGACAAAACTGGTGTTTAAAGGGCAACACATTGTTTGACGTAACGTCAGAACTAATGTTAGGGCACATACAAGACTGCTATAAAAGCGGAGCCAACACTGAAAACTTAGCCGTTAATGGGATATGACGACTGTATCGTTGGAGTACATATGTAGTGTTTATCGCTTTCTTGTAAAATTAGATAGCCAGCACCACAACCACAATTGACGTTGCACCGACATTACGCCTGCATAGACTGTTTTTGCAAACCAGTTTATAGACCTGGCGTGGCTCTGCGGTAGAATACCTGATTGCTACGCAGAATGCTTGGGTTCGATTCCTGCTGAGGTGCTAATATTTATTCTTACCATTCGTCGGGTCAACGTTGCCGATGTCGGTGTTCTTAACGCTCTCGCATTTAAATGACCAATGTCTGTTCTCGCCGTTGCTGGGTACACTCTAATCACGGTAACGTGTACGACAGCATAAAACGGCAAGTAACATAATTTAAAAGTTACGTGGCTGTTACAACAATTTTATCTTTGTGTTTTCTCCATATCCCTCTCACATATAGGTTACATTGACATGCCATTTTAAGGGCTCAAGCACCACGATATGCTTTAGATTGTAACTTATAAAAAGCTTAGTGATTCATCCGCCAGGGGACACAAACTATGGAGTGGAAGTTTATTAATCATTGCGTCACATGGCGGTCTGTTTTGTACAAGGCTGGCTTTACCAAGTGAACAGCGTATAATGCATACACAGAACGGGTCTTGACAGCAGAAATGCAAATCATAGAAGCAGCGATTTTACATTGCGGGATACCGTGGCAAGCGGTGATGGGGTATGAATTAAACGTGGAGTTCAATAAAGCGAGCCCGCGTCCGAAACATGTAATTTAAGAAGTGGCATAAAATTCGCATACACATGGGCAGAAGCACAAGAACGAAATACCTTCTTATGTTGGTGAAATGTTTGTGCTAGATAAATTCTTTAGTTGCTCTTACATCATTTTGCATTTAAAATTGATTTGACCACGTGAAGCATCTCTAACAGCGGTTGAAAAAGGTGACACGATAAAGTACTGTGAGCACGCGACAACCGACAAAATTAAACTAACGATGCGATCGAAGAACCATTCCGTGGCGCCAGAAAATTTTTTTCTAGGACTCTCAATACAATTAATGAGAATTTCCTTGTCATCTTGTCTAGGGTATTTTCAGCGTTAAAATTAGGTGGCCGTAAAATACAGCCAACGTGAGGTCACAACATAGCACCATATACGCTTATCAGTTTGCCAACACAAGAGAAAAAGAAGCAGCTAAATTCACAAAATAGCATGCGACAGCCGCTCCAGTGATGGCGCATAGATAGATGTGTGAGCTCGCGGTGAGTCACAAATGTGGCGTCCTCCAGGCGCCGCTTCAACCTCATCGAACCAGGCACGGCGTCATCTCTCCTAAGTGTTGCAAAACTTTCGGCGTTTGCCGGGAAGAGCATTCGAATGCGAGGTGGTTCGTGCGGTTGTTGAAGTCGTGTTTGTGCTGCTCTTTGTTTCATCCAATTAACCATGTCTTACGCTCCGCGCTTTGGTGACGTGCGGGGTCTAATCGTGTTCTGTACGTGAGCGGCCTGTAACTGGTGATACAGTAAGCAAGGACACTCATTATGGTGCGCGATCCGCTGCAAATCAGACACGAGGCAAGGCAACAGGGACACGTTCCGTACGCTGAGCAGCCGTTGCAACGAGCTGCATTGCTGATTCTTCGCTTGGCTGAGACTGGCAATTGTCGAGTGTGTTGCACCCGTTGTTACGTTGGCCGAACACAGTAGTAAATGTGACCTACAGGTAAGCACTCATCTATTTTCAGTAAGTTATTTGCTTGTGTATATGTGTTTATGTCGCGTGTTTACCTGAATTCATGCTCTTGCTTACGCTACTGTACGAGATGGGTCGAGTCAGAAAAACAAATCGTGTCAAGCTTTTATGCAACGCATTGTTATCGGCAGTATTTGCTCGGCGTTTGACTTATCAAGATGGGTGTTTGGGCGTATATTATGAAACATCAGACTAAGATCATTTCTTATCGTACTCGTTTATGTGAGAAGCGATGAAGGAAAGAAGTTTAACCTTTCTTGCTGTGGCCGTCTTGGTACCTTCAACACGCTCAATGAAGACTGCAGTCATGGTGTGAAAGGCTGTAGGCGGATTCAACAAAGTGCCCCAGATCAGTGTTGTCCAGGCGAGCTCTGACTGCGCTGTAACTCGTTCCTGTCCATGGCAGTCTGGGCTGTTCCTTGTCACGCCTTGGTCGCAAGGTAGATGATATCGCGTAGCGTCTATACGCAAAGTGTCGGCTAATTAAACTTTTCGCCATGCTTCATTCTCAGCTGCGGTAGTTTAAAGTGCACGAGTGAGGGTTTAAGGCGGTAATGCAGACTAGTTGGTTGCGATCACTGGCATTCATTTCGGTGCCCAAAGAAAATTACACACATTAACGAAAAAAATGCCCTCGTAGAGTGATGTAGCGCGTGGACCCCTGTGCAACGGGTTTTGTATGTTTCCTTGCAGTAAAGTCAGTTCATGTCTAGCGCCAGTCCTGTCCACGTGTGCTCTCTTGTGTTTGTGTGTAATTTTTTTGCGCTACCGAAATCCCCCAACAAAGATCCCCCAACGACGTACAATGAACTTTGCAAGAACTTTTATCTGAGGAGGCGAAAGTATCCGCCACCGCACAGTAAACTGAACAGGCCTCAGGCATTGACGCTCAGACTCCTGCAGGTCGGGGCATATCCCAGTCCCGCACTTTTGCACAAAATTTACCCAGAAATGCAGACGTCAAACACATGCGCGCTTTGCTAAGACTTTGCCAGCTTAGATCATATGCTCTGGCGGTGCCCTGCGTTACGGGTTCAAAACGTTACATCGTCAAAGTGGGATGTTGCGCTACGCACTACGGATTTCAGGACGCAGCTATGGGCAGTCCAACGGGCCCACGACGTGGCGGACAGGTTAGGCCTATCTGTCCCGACGTGGGAGCGGCCCACTACGCGCTAGTTCACGCCCCGACGGACCTAAATAAAGTTTTTCCATACCATACCGAAATGAATGTCAGTGAGAGATTAAGTACACGAAAGGCAATGAAATGGCGTTAAAAGTGCCTTTCAAGTGTCTTAAAGGGAATCAACGCATCCTTCCCTGTGTTGCTGAATGCAGAAAACCCGAGGCACTGCGCCGACCAAGGTAACCATTTAATACACGCACACAAAAGGACGTTTATGACCTGAAAAAATGAATTGTTAAATCCAGTGCTTTGGCTGAGCGCGTTTCAGGGGACATGCAATCGACTGGGGGGAAGGCACGCGCTCTCGCCAGAGAAAAATGACTGTCACGACTGTTTTATTTCGAGTCGCTCTTGATGCAGACCACTCCGCGCACTCTCTACACGAGCAATGGCGCTGCCGGCGTGATATATTCAAGCACATTTAAAGCGAACTACTCGGACACGTGTTTTCATTTTACTTGTGAACGAGGCTTCCGTGTGGGAGCCGACGCGTCCTTGTGTGCGCGCTTGCGTGCGTGTGTATGTGAGTGCGCGCGCGTGTGCGTGTGTGCTCGTGCGTGCATGTGTGTGTGTGCTTGTGCGTGTGCGTGTATGTGTGTGTTCTCGTGCGTGCGGCGTGTGTGCTCGTGCGTGCGTGCGTGTGTGTGTGTGCTTGTGCGTGCGTGCGTGTGTGTGATTTTTGCTTTGGTCCGCTCAGTCCAGTAACACTGATAGTTGGGCGAGTTGGTATGGGTTCATGATTAAACTCGGCGTAGCGGACACGATATACAAACGAAGAGTACACGAGGACAGGCGCCGCACTCTCAACTGATCTTTATTCACGTCGACGCACACTTATATACATGCACGTTTTTACACAAAAAACACGCGAAGGTGATAAAATATACAGGGTTTTATCACGCTGGCCTGCTCAAATACGAAATTTCTTTTTGCTGCAGGGCGATGGACGGAACGCTGATGCGTGAGTTGCGGTTATGAATGTTCAAAGCCTCTATTGTCTCGCGACTTGTCTGATTATTATTCCTAGCGATGATGTTGGTTTTTTCGAATTGAGGGGCGCACCCGCACTCTTTGCAGTGCGCGCCTATATGTGAAAGGCCATCGGTGCGGCAATTGGCCTCGTGTTCCCTTAGTCTAACATTGATGCACCTTCCGGTTTGTCCTATGTATACCGCGTTACAAGACATGGGAAGCTGGTACACAACCCCCGTGGCGCAGTCAGTGTCTGGAGATCGGTGGTTGACGCCGGATCCTACCATCTTCTTCCCTTTTCTTTCTCTTGCCCTTTTGCTTACGTTTGCACATATTCGTCCCATCTGATTAGGCACAGAGAAAACTACTTTAACACCGAACCGGCCTGCCACGTCCTTCAACCCCTGCGACAATTTATGCACATATGGTACAACAGTTATTTTCTTGTTGCTTCCCTAGTTTTTGATTTTCTTGTCGCCGTTCCCTTCAGCCTTTATTGATCTGATTAACTTTTCACATGTTCTGGATACTACACGTTCCGGGAAACCGGCGCACTCCAACCGGCCTACTTGTCTAAACACGCTTTCCTTAATTCTTTGACGGCATCTCTTCTGGACAGCCGACCTCAGGCATGAAGTGGCGATGCCGTCTTTTGCTACTTTGGAGTGGGCTGATGAGTAATTTTGAAGGCCTTTTTCGGAGCGTGGCCAAAATTCCCAACATAGAGGACCAGGCGTCACGAAGATCGCCAAATCAAGAAATCTTAATTTCTGCTCCTCCGGAACCTCGTGCGTGAACTTTAGGCCCATGCCTTCCTGCTTGAACAGCTCTAAAATTTCATTCATAGTTATTGAACACCAACCCTCATTATGAGCACCAAATAATCGTCTACGTAATGGAAGATCCTCATGTTCTGACGTTCTATGTCCCGCTCAATGCCTCCATCTACACATCCTAGAAACACATGGCTAAGGATGGGGCCACCCTAGACCCTATGCAAATACCTTCTTTTTTGTGAACCGTTTGTCTTGGAAACCAATGACAGCAGAATTAAAATAGCACGTTAAAATTTCCAGGAAGGCTACCACGGAAACGCCACACTTGGTAACAAAATTAAACTCATCACTGTACAAATCAATGCACCTTTTAACACATGACAACAATTGCTCCTGTGGGTTCATGGCAACTGCTTGTTTCGAAGTACCTTCAGAAGTGCCTAGGCAACCTGATAGTCCCAGATCCCTTATTGATATCAAATTTGGAAGGCGTAATAGATCACTTAAGGAAATGTGAACCGGGCCTATACAGCGCGTTTAGTGTGGACGTGCAAGAGTTGTATTATTCGATACCACAGGAGCAATTTCTGTGAAGTTTCTATATAAACAAGTTTCTATATAAAGAAGTAAATTGCCGCTTTGACCAGCTTCGCTTTATTGAGGTTTAACTGCTCTCTGTGCTATTCAAATGGGATTAAGTCACCTTTATTTTTTAACGTGCGTACTAGAGAGTGACATCATCGAGCGACATATGGTGTATATACTCATCTTGACATGAAGCAACGTTTTGTTTCACTCTGGGAATTTCAATTGAAATTTGAACTCGAGCCTGCGCACGCCATCTCTCATTGCGATAAAGAAAGTAACGCGCAAAAGGATGAAGGCGAATGGTGTCTACATTGCATCAGCATTAATGAAGACATCAAAGTTCGTTAACCAGTAAACTTTACGTAATTTACTGTAATTTACTCGCAGCGATAACCGTCTAACTTCCGCACGAAGGCCTTAGCGCTCACTGTATCCATCCGCGCGGCCGTTGCTTCTGCAATGTCAGTTAAACTTGCCGATTTCGCATGGGCGGTCGAGCTCACCGGTCATGCACTCTTTTGCTATATTTCGTGCTTGTGTCGTGGTTCGTGGAGGCTATAAACGCAGCTGTGAAGAAACTATACTTCGCAGCGTGTTAGACTTGTGGACCCGAATGCAAGTATGTCTGTGTGGAGCGACTGTTACGCTGACTGACGGTTAGAGTCCCGTAAGATTCTCTGTGGAAAACTTCACTCATCAGCTTGCGCGCGGGACGCGCTCGCAACTGCCTTTCTTCTATGCTCGAGGGACGGGCGTGGTTACTTTGATGTGCAATTAGTTTTCTGCAGATTTGCGGATACTGTAAACCACGAGCTTCTGTCATTTTTCAAGGTAAGTTCATTTTTACTGCATTTGCGCTCAGTATTTGAGAACTATGACAAATGAAAAAGCGTGTTCCGTTGCATCACGGGCTGCATGTGTGACATGTTTCAGCAGTACGTGATTGCGGAATTTATTCAGCATACATGATAAGGCTGTCGAAACGTAAATGCACGTCATGGTTTCCGTCCATGTTCGAACGAACATGAGCGAAAACCGTATGTATATTTGTTAACCCAATTTCAGCACAATGACTATCTTTTTTTCTTGGCCGCTTGATGAGGTAGCTTCAATATATACGTTAGCTTAAGCTACGTGTGCCGCGTAAGAAGCAGTTTTAGAATGGGGTACGCAAAGATAGCGTTCGTTGGGCGCATATGCTATTTCCGCCACTTAACGTGAGTACGCAAGAGGATGGCGTGCGACGCATGCGGAGTAGCCAGTTTTACAATGGGATACGCAGATAGCGTTTGTTATGTACGTAGCGTATAATGCATACGCAATGGCGATGAACGAACGCAAAGCTTTGCGCACCCAATTTTAAAACTGCATTGTTGGAAGTTACGGCATGTGTCATCTGTTTTATTGTGTCACTGAAGTTTGTGGATGCGAGAATCTTTGCAGCGACAGCGTACTGGTTCATGGTTTCTTCCACAGTACTAGCTGCATGTAACGAGAGGCTGGTCACGCTTCTCCGTTAGTTGCGAATTTCTGAGGGCATGAGTGTCAAAGACGCGTTTCACAGGAGGAGTTCGGCATTTTTTAGATGCGAAGTATCTTATGGCGGAGTTCAATCCGGTGGTGGTGGTGGTGTGCGGCGTGATCACCCTTACTGCGCATGCGCATACTCTCTCCACTCACCCTCCCCTCTCCACTTTCCCTCTCCCCTTCCCCGCTCTCCCGTTTCCCTCTCCCCTCCCTCTCTCCACTTCCCCTTTCCACTCTTCCTCTGAAACGCGGGCTAGACATGCCGAAATTCTCTCCTGCGCAACGCCACGATGAGCACCAGCTCATGCGCGTCCCCTCCCCCTCTCTCTCCTTTCCTACGCTGCCCCCCTCTCGCACACCTGTCGACCGCGTTCCCCGCTCACCCTGTGAGAATTAACGGCCAAGCTAGAGGGAAGACAAGACGCGCGTAGCGTTTCTCTTCGCGTTCCACGACGCGAGGCCGGTAGCATGCCCAACGAACGCCAACGGAACGCGATCGTGCAAGTGCTCCGGCTTCGCATCGCCTCATGGGCCCCTTTAGCGGGAAATGGTGGAATTTTTCTCAGTGCTGCCTTGAATATCTCGATGCGCTTTCGGACTTCTGATTTATGTTTCCCCTACTCTGTTAACCTCCTCCTTTCTCGGTAAAGCCTGCAGCTCTTAACAGAACCAAGAGGTTCTCTTGCGCGCCTTATGCGCCTGGTTAAATATAGCAGGCTCGCTATATGTCGCCGTACGGTGTTATCGAGTTTTCATCTTTTCACACCGTCCTATTTTAGGTATAATAGCAAATAATGAAATGATCTTTTCTCCTATTTATTGCAGGTGGTACTGCCCTACATGTTAAGAGACGCACCTGGTTAAATATAAGAGGCTCGCTCTCTGTCGCCGTGTGGTGTTATCGAGTTTTCAACTTTTCACACCGTCCTATGGGTATATTAACAAATAATGAAATGATCTATTGTACTATTTATTGCAGATGGTAGTTGCCCTAGATGTTTAGAATTAAATGCTACACCAACTAAATTATTACTTTCTTCATTTTGATGGGCTGACTGACAGGTTTTAGTATGAAAAAAGATGGATGTAAAGAGATTGACATTTTCCTCTTTTCCTTGGAAACTTTCAAAAACAAAAGGTCACAGTTTGTAAAGCAGTTAACGTTTTTGAGCGTCTTTGTTTGTCGGCATCTTCAAGAAACCGCACTAGGGCTATTGTGCTAAAATATATTTGACGTGGGACGCTGCCCCATGCTGCTAATGGCACAACAACGTTCGTGTGTATGCTATTTTTAGTGTTCTTTGCAGACTTCCTGATGTGCCTAGTGATTTCCATCAAGTACCTGTCATGAAGCCATGTGTTCAGTCTGACTTGCCACACATTGTGATATTTTGACACTGAGAAATGGGATGTACTAAGTGCAATACCCTGATCTGCCTCTGACAATACTGAGTTTACAGCTGTGTGCTTAATGAGTAAAAAATGGGGAAGAGTCCGAATTTCTTTAGGTGATGTGTCTTATAACATTATTTGTTCTTTTAGCCTGACATTTTCTAATACTGGGCATCATAAAAGAATCATGTTTTTTTATCAGGCTGGTATTTTCATATTCCTAATTTTTATCTATTCATTTTAGTAAGTGGCTCATTCATTGTAATTTTTGCGGTCGTTTCGATTAGTTTTCTGTTCATACATTTTGTTTTCGCGCTACAGTTGGTTTAGTTGAACTTTTTGTTATATGTCGCTGTAATTTACAGTGCTCATATTTTCTGCTAGCCATGGCACATTTAAGCTTCACTGTGTGCTCTCTAGGGATGTGAGACCATAATTGCTGTGATAATTTTGTACGTGCATTTCGAAGCCTGAAACCGTTACTCCTTTAGTGGGCACCGTTGAAATACGTATGCTGCATCCACAAATATTTTAGCTAACGTCTAAAATGGCGCCTTTTGTTCCCAACGTCTATCTTACTTCTGTAATGATGCCAGAGCTTTTTCCAAAATTTTTTTTCAGTGAGAAATGTTCCAACAGAGGCATGTTGTAAGAACGTTCCTAAAAGTTTCATTTTGTGAGCAATACACTTCAGCAACAGTGATTTTGCAAGCAATTTACGTTCTTTTTTCATTACGCATTCTTGGCTCAGTGGGCCAAATATTATTTTGCAGTTTTGTTTTGTTCTTAGTGATTTCAACACATTGGAGACGATTTCCTTTAACTGTGGCCTTAAGTAGCGCTACTGAACGATTGTTTTGAAACGAAGGGAGGCACACACCAGGTGCTTGATGCATGCCTCTTTTCCTGCTTGGAATGCTGTGTTGGAGCAAGATGGCGAGTTGGGCCTGTTAGTTTACGTTCATGTTTGGAAAATTAGGGTGAAGGACACTGAAAAAAAAAAACGTGGACAGTAGAAGTGGACAGGAGTAAGTGCTGTCCTGTCCACTTCTACTGTCCATGTCTTTTTGTTGTGTTGCTGTGTTGGCTGTGGCTCGGTGTAGCGTCTTCTCATTCACCTATCGGATTGGTAGGGCAGATTCATCAATGTGCGATAACTGCAAGTGCATGGAGACTATCGATCATCATTTGTGCCGCTGTATGCTATTTCAAGCACATCGCCGGACTCTCCAGTGTGCCTTCAGGAGACTTGACGGTCGGCCTTTTCCCGAAAGAAAGATCTTGGGAGTCTGTCTTCATAGCAGATCAGCCCAGAAAACCACACGAGCCCTCCTGCAGTACTTCAAGGCACCAAACTGAGTGACCACCTGTGATACACTCCTCTGTGTGTGTGTTGTGAAATGTGTCTGTTTCTCTCTATTTTTACCCCCTCATTCTCCTCCCATGAGTAGGGTAGCAAACTCGACGCTATTTAACCTCCCTGCCTATCCTCTCTTCATTCTCGCTCTCTCTCCTTCCTACAAGAAAAAAGTTCAGCGAAAGATGAAGTGTTGAGCAAACGTTTCATCATGAATGCTTGTCTTCGTCAGGGCCCTGACGGCAGGGGCGTAGCCAAGGGGTTGGGTGGTTCAAACCCCCTCCCCCCGAAAATTTTATATTTTGCTCGTGTTTATATACACGCACACATACAAACGCACGCACGAACATATATAAAGTATGGTTGAACCCCCCCCTCCCAAAAAAAAAAAAAACATTTCTGGCTACGCCCCTGCCTGACGGAAACTAGTCCCCTTGTCGAGGCGTTGGCTTCAGCGACATTCCCTTTTCGACAATTTCTGTTCACTTCATCTTTGCGTTTGATTAAGTAAAGCTAATGAGTCGACGCTTACATATTGCAGAATGGCTGTGCCAGATCCTAAATTTTGTCATATTGCACTGTTAGTTGTTTGACAACAATTTTGCGAATGATGAATCATGCAACAAAAAGTGTTCTTGAAGGTTGGATACTATGTAGCTGCATTTTAATTACCGTGATATTTTGTATTCTTTTGCCGCTTCTGAATAATATTACATAGTCGCATTTGGTGGTTTTCACGTTTCTATGCTGTACAGGAATCGTTGCTGTTTTACATAATAAATTATGACATGACCACTTTTGTCTGTGAATCTACTGAGCTCTCACTGTGTAATAGTAATTACGGAATAAAGTAACTGTAATTACTATAACAGAGGGGGCTTCCTAAAGACGTGCACTAATACAATTGCATGCGCAAAAACAAAACAGCTAAAAGAAAAGAGATCCTGCATGACGTCCTAAAAACGTTTAGAAAACGTCTTTTCAAAGACGATGCAATGGAATATTTTTATTTTTAAAGTGGGATTTTTTGCGACGTTTTTAAAACGTTTTCTAGATCGTCTTAAAAACGTTTAGAAAACGTCTTTTCAAAGACGATGGAATGGGATATTTTTATCTGTTTTAAAAATGGGATTTTTTGCAACGTTTTTAAAACGTTTTTAAAAAGTTTTCTAGAACGTCTTAAAAACGTTTTTTAGATCGTCTTAAAAACGTTTTTTAGATGGTCTTAAAAACGGATTCTAGCCAGACATCAGACGAGATACAAAACGTTTTCTAGACCTTTAGCTTCTATTCCGTGACGTTTTCTAAACGTTTTTATCGTCTCGGATAAACGTTTATAAAACGTCAATTATCCGTTTTGTGCTACCTGGGCTAGAACGTGACAATGGCGGTGGCCGAGGCCAAACGCGTCGCCTTCGCTCATTAGAAGAGAGAGCTAACAAAGCATTCGTATATTCGAGGTGATTTGGAGTTAGCATGCAATGCAGTAATGATCAACCGCGATTATTATTAAAATGTCCTCGACCCGTCAATACCAATGAAGACCAGAGATTTTATAACAGTGTCGTGATGTACGTGTCAGGCAATCCTCTCTTGGTCCAACTTCTATGCAGTTTAGGCATAGGTTGGCGTGCACTTCAGTTATTTTTCTCCTGCTCGTGCACTTCCACTGACTGTGTGATTCGCGCTTATAAAACTATGCATTATGTGACATTAAATGCATGTCGTCTATTTGTTATAGGGCTGTTTGCCATTTCGTTCACCTTCAAATTGGGATGAGTAATGGAAACACGGATACTGACGCAATGTGAAGTTGACAAAGCAAGGACGCTGCGGAAGGCGGTAAAGAAGTGCGCGGAGGATTAACACTGCTCCTCACGGCGTAGAGTATATTCAAAATTGATATACAAACCGCTCGCCATACGCCACGTTAACTCAGTTTTGCATACTTCTCGCAAAACCCAAAGAAATGTCTGAAATCATCGCGTAATAAGTAGCTGGCTGGTACGTATGTGCATATTATATACGAATGCTGAATGATATTATCAGAAAATCACGCACTAAGTGTAAATGTATGCATACGCACAAATACAATAATACCAAGAGCGCATATCAAGAGCCGCAACGCGGTTTTCTCGAGATGCAAATTGTAATGCTTAAACATCTACGTAATTGGATCAAGAGAGGATACTTGTCTGACACACATGGCACAATTTATGATTAAGAATATCTTTAAATCACCTGCTCTTCATAATTATCGTTTTAGTGGCAGACCAAATTTGAACGACACAATGCTTGTGGTCGAAGGTGTGACGTTATGATGCATGCAAGCTCTAAGCCAATTCCAAAAGTACATTGTTTCGTGCTTTTTCTTGCGATGAGGGAAACGTACATCTCTTGCCGCGGACACCGCAACTGTCGTCCTTTTAGGGGACATGCACAATTATTCCAAAGCTCCAGCGTATGCATGCAGGAAAGGGCAGGCCATATGACATCCTCTATGAAAGTTCTCATCATATGAGTACATATTTGTACGCTGCATAATAAAGCCTCTTAAAGAAGTACAAAAGACTAGGCATGCACAGAAAGAAGCACTAAAGGAAGAGCCACGCTTCCGTTGCTAGGCGACACTTGGCTGGGAAGATCATGTGCGTAACGAGTGGTCCGCAATGTGTCGCAGAAAGAAGATGGAAAAAGAAAAACACCTACCCTTTCATAGGCGACACCTGGGTTGGTGGAGCACGGGCAGAGCGGTGATACTGAGTGGAGCCCCGTGATATATGAGGTGATCAGAGTCGTGATTCTATCACTGCTGGCACCTTGCGCATGAGCAGCACAATGAAACCTAGAGGGCAGACAGGGTGCTCGTCAGTCATTCACTTTTGCCGCTCGGGTTGTGCGTGGAATGTCTGCATTTTTGTAATGATGCTAACTCACAGATAACTGCACTTTGACACTACGATTTTTTTGCGTGGGTGGAAAACACAGAACTGATAGGGAAAAGAGCTTTTGCAATATAGGAGCACTGTTCAATTTTCCTAAGCATGCGATGTAGAACACGGCTTGTGAAGGCGTACAAGACTGTGTACCTAAACGAAAGGTTACGTTAAAGACAACACACAAAAAGAGGACCAATTCAAGCATTGCACGAAACTGCTGTTCACAAGGAATTTTCTGAAAAAAAAAAGAAAACATGCACCATTGAAAAAGAATTCATTTTTTATTGCTTGATACGTCCAAAGCAGAATATGTCAAAGTTAGCGTGATAGTCATCAATACGCACAAGTTTATTGATTTATAGCTTCAGGGACTTGTCTAGCTGATAGAAGGCCGCCGGTATTCAAATCGTTTCTCCTTGTTTTCGCCTCTGGTTAGTACAAATTTACAGAAGCAGGTGGTCGGGATCTATAGTCAAACCCTCTCTTGCTGTGCACACAATCCTGGGAACTATCGGAGTTCTGGGGTTTGCAAGTTGACGCCGATGTATGGCTGGCGACCACCAATGCGTGACCGCCATGCCATGCCCTGAAACCAAAATGGCTGGCGGCCATTGACCGGTGCTGCCGAGGCATGGTACGAAAGCGTGACGCAACGTGCCTGGATGCAATGGATGATGATGATGATGAAATGAACTTTATTTGGTCCTGGGGAACCCCGATCGTACAAGTGGCATTCCTGTTTGAGGCCGGGTTCCCCATTGCCGCGACAGACTCGCGATGTGAACCACTTGAACGGATCAGCTCTGCCCTGCATCACCCAGCCCTCTCTCGGCGACCTAGCTCGGCACCACCGCGATGGTCCATCTGTGCCAGACCCTCCACGGCCAGCTTCGACGGGGCTGCTTTGCCCTGCACCAACCAGCTCTCTTTCAGACATGGAGCTTGCGAGGGACACCAGACCAATTTTCCATCTGCGCCCTGAAGCCCCTGCACAGGAGGCCACGCGGCAGACAGAACCCGAGTGCAGGGTGATTACATGTAGCCACGTGTTCCGCAAGTGGCTACATGTAATCACGACATTGACTGGGCCAAGGCAACCGTAATCGCAAAGGAAACTGTTGTTCGCGTCAGTATCTGGAATCGCTTCTTATCCAGACTACGAAAAAAACGCCCAACAGAAATGATGCAAGTCTGCCTCCAGCGTACGCCAGGTGTCTCGGCAGCGTTCTAAAACTGACATAAGCCGTCTTCGCTGGGCCACTTTACTGTGAACAAGACTACCGTACGGTAGCCGAAACGTTTTTTTTTTAATGTTTATAAAACCTTTAATTTCGTCGGCGTTATTTCATTTCTTCTTCCCGGCCAGACGATGCTTCGTCAAACCATTCATTTCAACACACATTGTTAATTGAAATGCGCGAGCGTTAAGAAAAACCGACATCGGCAGTGCTGACCCGACGGATGGAAAGAATAAAAATGAGGATCCCAACAGGAATCGAACCCAAGCATTCTGCGTGGCAATCAGTTATTCTACCACAGAGCCACGCCAGGTCTATAAACTGGTTTTGAAAAACAGCCTATGCAGGCGTAATGACGGTGCAACATGAATTGTGCTTGTCGTGCTGGCTATCTAATTTTAAAAGAAAACAGTAAATGCCACATATGTACTCCTACTATACAGACGTGATATCAGATTAACGCCTATGGTTCCAGTGTTGGCTCCGCTTTTATAGCAGTCTAATAAAGATTACCCCTGTATTCCTATGATTCAGCAAGCTATATTGCAGCATTGCTCCACCCCGGAAGAATACATTAAAGAAAGTTGCGTATGATATTCACATGATTGTACCATAAAGTACACTTAGTTTCAATAAAAATTCGGCAGATCCCACGTACCGTGGGAATCGGTGTTATGCGAAGCATGCGCGAAATGGTGACCGTGGCGTAATTTTTCACATTGAGCGAAACTTCACGGAATGACGCTAGAGAAATGTGGAAGTGGTATACGCACACTCATATGTTGAAGAGTCGCATGTGTTTTATGTAACCAGTTGTTTAAAGTTGCGAAACGATGCCAACAGCAACATGGGTGTTACCAACGCCGGACTCGGTAAGCTGGATGTAGTGCATATATTCTTCAATACTGGATAGCGCGAATCCGAACAGCACAAAGAAGGAACACATATGCACAGGACAGGCGTAGCTCGCAACGAAGCTTCATTCACGAAAGTTTCCCTGGATATACACACAGCCGAGTGGCACGCGCAGGCACACTGCACGTTATTTACAGTCACAATTGGAGTTGTTACAGTTACGTTACAGTTGTTATACTTGTCGGTTTTCACGGAGAACGCGCGCACGTTTCACGAACCCGTGTGTATGTGTAGAAGGGGTTCTTGACAGTTCTTGAACAAGGTCATCATCACCGTGATCAGTAAGCACCAGCAGCTGGACCAGACTTGTTAATCGGACCCGTTCGTTATCGCGGCTACGAGGGGTCTCAGTGTAGTGAATTACGAGGTACATAGCACAGCTGGTGGAAATCCTGGATGCCTCTTACGATGAACGATCTATTATGCCTTCTGTCCTGGACATGGCAGCGAGGTTTCTTGATGCCCTGTCCACATTTAGGCCGTCTTTCACGCAGTATAAAGACCAGGCGTTGTTGGGTCTTGATAAAGCAATGCCGAAATCACGGCTAATGATGAGAGGCCGGGTTCTCTCGGCAGATTTATTGTAGGAAACATTCACCCCGGGTTTTGCGTAATCAACCTGGTCCACGTTGCGGACCACGTGAACGAGTGCATGGTAGTTGAGCGTCTTCCAGGGGTGGTAAGTCGTCAGCTCCCTCACTTTCCTTACGTCGACCGCGGTGGTGTAGCGGTTACGGTGCTCGGCTGCTGACCAGAAGGTCGTTGGTTCGATACCGGCCGCGGCGTCGCATTTCCATGGAGGCAAAATGCTAGATGCCCGTGTACTGTGCGATCTCGGTGCACGTAAAGAATACCAGATGTTCAAAATTTCCGGAGCCCTTCGCTATGGCGTCTCTCATAATCATATCGTGGTTTTCGGACACAAAACCCAACAATTCTTGTGGATATCACTTTCCTTGCGTGTCAATGTGGGTGTTCGCAGTTGCTGTGTTGGCTGAGACTTTGTATCACCTGTGGCACATACTCGCATAACATGAACTCTGGTAGGCGGGTATGTGCCACACGTGACTGAGAGAAAGGGTTTCATGACGTACGCGACAGGTATTTTGCGTTATTCATGTCATGACAAGTGAATCGTGTTTGTCATATACTGGTCCCCTGCTGTGCCAATTTTGGTATATTACAAGTTATCGAGACGATCAGGAGAGCGACCAGACGTAGGCGGCTAGATAGATAGATACGTCGATAGAAACGCCCAAAGTGCCTGAGGTTCGCTAAGAAATGCTTCGCATTTAATACTGACGTATGTACTCTAATGTGACGGCTGACGTTACGTCGCACCTAAGTTACCCTTTAAACGCCAGTGTTGTCGACGTGCCTGAGAAGCCCACGATGTGCACACAGAAACTACACTTACCAAAACACGTCGATCCACCCCGTAACGCTCGGCTCACAGCCATAAAATACAGCATAGAAGTACTCGTTGACTGCTTCGCATGAAACCGATTCCCACAAAGCGTGGGATCTGCCGAATTTTTTTTTTAACGGACTGGAAAGGTGAAACACCATTGTGAAAGGGGCCTGAGGAGGCATTACGCTGAATAAGAATCAATCTGAGAAAACGCGGGGGGTTTTCAACGCTCTCTCGTACAGTGCTTACTCCCGATAGCACAACGTCCGTGCGAACTTACG